>NW_019942783.1:165229-204127 GCF_002910315.2 Salvelinus sp. IW2-2015 | reverse complement strand
GTCTCCCCATTTGAAGAGGGGGATGACTGTGGCAGCTTTCCAATCTTTGGGGATCTCAGACGACACGAAAGAGCTCGAACAGGCTAGTAATAGGGGTTGCAACAATTGCGGCGGATAATTTTAGAAAGAGAGGGTCCAGATTGTCTAGCCCGGCTGGTTTGTAGTGGTCCAGAGTTTGCAGCTTTCAGAACATCAGCTATCTSGATTTGGGTGAAGGAGATATGTGGGAGGCTTGGGCAAGTTGCTGTGGGGGGGGTGCAAGGCTATTGACCGGGGTAGGGGTAGCCAGGTGGAAAGCATGGCCAGCCGTAGAAAAATGCTTATTGAAACTCTCAATTATCGTAGATTTAAAAATCGGTGGTGACAGTGTTTCCTAGCCTCAGTGCAGTGGGCAGCTGGGAGTAGGTGCTCTTATTCTCCATGGACTTTACAGTGTCCCAGAACCTTTTGGAGTTTGTGCTACAGGATGCACATTTTTGTTTGAAAAAGGTAGCCTTTGCTTTCCTAACTGCATGTGTATATTGGTTCCTAACTTCCCTAATAGAAAGTTGCATATCGCAGGGGTTATTCGATGCTAATTCAGTACGCCACARGATGTTTTTGTGCTGGTCAAGGGCAGTCAGGTCTGGAGTAAACCAAGGGCTATATCTGTTCCTGGTTCTAAATTATTTGAACGGGGCATGCTTATTTAAGATGGTCAGGAAAGCACTTTTAAAGAATAACCAGGCATCCTCTACTGGCGGAATGAAGTCAATATCCTTCCAGGATACCCGGGCCAGGTCGATTAGAAAGGCCTGCACGCTGAAGTGTTTTAGGGTGAGGGGTGGTTGTTTGACCGCAGACCCATTACGGACACAGGCAATGAGGCAGTGATCGCTGAGATCCTGGTTGAAGAGAGCAGAGGTGTATTTAGAGGGAAGGTTGGTCAGGATGATATCTATGAGGGTGCCCGTGTCTTCAATCAAGATCCGATTTGCTAAATCAGGTGTGTTACCTGTAACCATGGGGGCAGCAGCTAGCCTAGTGGTTAGACCGTTGGGCCAGTAACCGAAAGGTTGCTAGATCAAATCCCCGAGCTGACAAGGTAAAAATGTCGTTCTGCCCCTGAACAAGGCAGTTTAACCCACTGTTCCTAGGCAGTCMTTGTAAATATGAATTTGAACTGACTTGCCTCGTTAAATAAAAAAATGTAATTGACAAAATCTTGTTTGGTACTGAATGTATACACTTTCATGATACTGATTTGATGCAAATGAGAATCCATGAACTTACCACATCTACTCCATCATGGCTATTGTTGAGAATGATTGGGTCTGGTACTTTGACGTTTATCTCTGAGTGGATCTCTTTCAGGTCTGCGACATTCAAAATGGGTTTCCTGGAAAGGATGAAGAAATCAAGTCAAAATGTATTTCGTCAACATGCTTCGTAAACAACAGGTGTAGACTAACAGTTAAATGCTTACGGGACGTTCCCAAAAATGCAGAGGGAATTTGAAAAATAATAACGCAATGGGTAACGATAACTTGGATATACCGACTCGATGTGCAGGGGTACGAGGTAGATATGTACAGTTGAAGTCGGAAGTTAACATACACTTAGGTTGGAGTCATTAAAACTCGTTCACACCACTCCACAAATTTCTTGTTAACAAAACTATAGTTTTGGCAAGTCATTTAGGACATCTACTTTGTGAATGACAAGTAATTTTTTCCAACAATTGTTTACAGACAGATTATTTCACTTCTAACTCACTGCATCACAATTCCAGTGGGTCCAGAAGTTTACATACACTAAGTTGACTGTGCATTTAAACAGCTTGGAAAATTCCAGAAAATGATGTCATGGCTTTAGAAGCTTCTGATAGGCTAATAGGCTAATTGACATAATTTGAGTCAATTGGAGGTGTACCTGTGGATGTATTTCAAGGCATACCATCAAACTCAGTGCCTATCTGCTTGACATCATGGAAAAATCAATAGAAATCATCAAATGAATGTGTAGACTTCCACAAGTCTGGTTCGGTCATGAGGAATGGGCCAAAATTCATCCAACTTATTGTGGGACGTTTGTGGAAGGCTATCTGAAACGTTTGACCCAAGTTAAACAATTTAAAGGCAATGCTACCAAATACACACAATTAGTATGTAAACTTTTGACTCACTGTGAATGTGAATCAATCATTCTCTCTACTATTATTCRGACATTCCACATTCTTAAAATAAAGTGGTGATCCTAACTGACCGAAGACAGGGAATTTTTACTGGATTAAATGTCAGGAATTGTGAAAAACTGAGTTTAAATGCATTTGGCTAAGGTGTATGTAAACTTCCGACTTCAACTGTACATATACGTAGGGGTAAAGTGACTAGGCAACAGGATAGATAAAACAGTAGCAGCAGTATATGTGATGAGTCAAAAGAAAGTGCAAAAGGTTCAATGCATCCATTTGGTTAACTATWTAACAATCTTATGGCTTGGCGGTAGAATCTGTTCAGGGTCCTGTTGGTTCCAGACTTGGTGCATCGGTATCGTTTGCCGTGCGGTAGCTGAGAGAACAGTCTATGACTTGGGTGGCTGGAGTACCTGACAATTTTTAGGGCCTTCCTCTGACACCGCCTGGTATTGAGGCCCTGGAAGGTAGTGCATACGACCCAGTGCTTGCGGTCGGATGCCAAGCCGTTGCCATACTAAGCAGTGAGGCAGCCAGCCAAGATGCTCTCAATAGTGCAGCTGTAGAACTTTGAGTATCCGAGGGCCCATGCCAAATATTTTCAGCCTCCTAAATGGGAAAGAGGCAGTGTCGTGCCTTCCTCACAACTGTGTTGGTGTGTGTAACTGATGTGAAATGGCTAGCTAGTTAGCGGGGTGCGCGCTAATAGCGGTTCAATCGGCGACGTCACTCGCTCTGARACCTTGAAGTAGTTGTTCCCCTTGCACTGCAAGGGCCGCGGATTTTGTGGAGCGATGCGTAACGATGCTTCGAGGGTGGCTGTTGTCTATGTGTGCAGAGGGTCCCTGATTCGAGCCCAGGTAGGGGCGTAGAAAGGGACRGAAGCTAAACTGTTACATGTGGACTAGAGCTGGGTGATATGGACAAAAATCCATAGCGCAATAAATTGCCTGAATTGATGCAATAACAATAAGTTATAACATTAATGTGCACTACAGTTTTTTTTATTTTTTATTATGTACTACTGGTTTGATGGTTGTWGCCATCAACTGTTCCATTAAGAATCAGCAAGTGTATTTAACTTCAAATTTCACTAGTATAGGCTACTTATCGTAATGATTGATATCGGCAAAATTCTTGTGATTGGTGTTGATCATTTTCGCTTTATCGTCCCAGCTCTAGTGTGGACTATGTTAATTAGTGATACGGACACAGGAACTTCAGGCTCTCAACCCACTTCACTACAGCCACGTCGATGGCGGCGTGCTCAGCCCTCCTTTCATGTAGTCCATGATCAGCTCCTTCGCCTTGCTGATGAGGGAGAGGTTGTTGCCCTGGCAGTGCAACATGGGTGGTGCCAGGACAACAAGGGCAACGCATCACAGCTGAGAACACATGTCAGCTGTGACACAGTATTTAAAGGGCTCTGGATTAACCTATGTTCAATTTTGACAATGAAATGTACAACAATAGAATCTCTGTTATTAGAATATGAATTACCTTCAGAAAGCTGTCAAGTTCCAGCAACTTTTKGGGGAAAAAGTCTGCGACCAGGTTTTCAGCCTAGTAAAAGAACAAATKTATTATTATTATTATTTWTTTTTTTAATCAATGATCACTTGTGCACCAGCATCAGTAAATACATGACGACTCCAAACAGTTGTGTGGTTTTTGATTGATAGTTATTTGTGGTTGGTAAAATTTGTGAAATAGAAGACTAGGACCATCAAAAGTCTAAAATAGGAACATGTTGACATAATATTGATACCTACCTCACCCGTGATCCGCTCTCTGAAGGCGTCAACCTATGAGAAAATAATAATAATCATTTTCGAACACATCTTATGACATGTGAGTGAAAGTAAAACCATGTTGAATGACCGTCCAATAACACCACGTGCCATTTGATGGAAGCAGCTGTTCTTACAACCAGTTTTTTCCCCCGTCGTGTCTTTATCTGTAGCTAGTAGGCGACCTATCTAGTTAAATTTGTACATATGCTAATGTTATCGCTCTCCCCGAGAACTGTTAGTGTTAAAACAGATTAAATGGGAAATATTTAGTTACTAACGTAACGTTACTAGCTAGCGTGCTTAAATGTGTGATGCGGGATACCGTAGACAAACAAACAAATCAGTACTGTCCAGTCTCAACAGGATAGATAAACAACACCACTTGACTGAGCTCAGATTTTCTAATTGAACATTCATAGATGATGTTGTGCTGTGCTAATAACGTAGMTAGCTACTATAAGCAATGAGCAMAATGTAGCTAACCTCCCTAGCTAGGCCTGGCAAACATTCTCAATTACTCAACTTCTGCGTCAAAGAAATTGTGAAAACATTACCTTTGTTTTGAGGTCATTGTCTACCTTAATGCCTTTTGAAGACATAATTTGAAATAAATCAAATTAACTGATATAAACAAAAAAAAAACGGTTTTAAGTGGCTCGTTGTCGCTTTGCCGCACACTGCTTCGAAATCAAGTTATGACGTAGAACAAGATGCGACTCCTAAAACAACCACGTGGACCAAAAAAAACGCATCACTAGCTATGTTTCTCGTGGATTATTTTAAAATGTAAGATTATATACTAATAAACAAAAGTTACGTCCATGTATTACATTAACTGTGTGTCAGTGTTTATTTTTTGCGCAGCATTGATTCAAATATGTGTTTCTGTCACGTGATCATATGGGTGTGTTTACATAGCTGATGATGTAAACAGAAAATACGCCTCATCGGGATAAGTCACATACCATAAAGGCAGACKATCTGTATTTATCTCGGCAATAGTGATTCGTTTTTGTTTTCCTTGATATGTTTTAATTCATAGAAACAAGAAGCAATGGACTTCTACATCAATTTGAAGGTGAATTTCAGGGGGAATGCGAAGAATTTTCTTCTGTCAGGTTCCGAGACGAAGAGTTGGGAGTCAATGGAGGCCATGGTAAGCAAGGATAACGATGCTGGTGTTTTCATAGCAGCATTTACCTTGGCATACCTTTACAGTAGGCTGTTACTGAAGCTAAAGCTATCAACCATCGATCGCCGGCCGTTTATTTGCTAAATGTTGTATACCTTGTATAAATGATTGATACCGTGTAGTTGAAAACATTGTTCTAGCTATGACAATCCAGTATTTAACAATTAGGGCCTAATGTTAGCTAGTAGTTACAGTAGCTACCGATCTAAACGACCAGAAAATCAGTACTACAACAACATCCCAGTCGCAACAACATAATATCGAGCAATGCTAAAATAAGAGGCGCTGCTATTAATAAAAGTGGATATATTACAATAGGCCTACATTTTGCTGAAGATACATTAGAAATGAATTTGTTGCCTGCCCTGCAGAGGGCATCCACGTAGATGAGTATACATGCGTCGTAACCATGTCAATGGTAACAACAACAGTAAGGAAGACCAGTGACATTCTTGGGATGAGCGCTTGAAGCCGTGGCTGTCAAAATAGACAAGCAGAACCTATCTACTCAYGGACACACTTACTGACAGTTGTGGCTGCTTTGCGTGATGTATTGTTGTCTCTGTAATAATGACAATTACAACAATACTGAATGAACACTTATTTTAACTTAATATAATACATAAATAAAAATCAATTTAGCCTCAAATAAATAATGAAACATGTTCAATTTGGTTTAAATAATGCAAAAACAACGTTTTGGAGAAGAAAGTAAAAGTGCAATATGTGCCATGTAAAAAAGCTAACGTTTAAGTTMCTTGCTCAGAACATGAGAACATATGAAAGCTGGTGGTTCCTTTTAACATGAGACTTCAATATTCCAAGGTTAGAGATTTTAGGTTGTAGTTATTATAGGACTATTTCTCTCTATACCATTTGTATTTCATATACCTTTGACTATTGGATGTTCTAATAGGTACTTTATTATTGCCAGCCTAATCTCCGGAGTTGATAGGCTTGAAGTCATAAACAGCGCAATGCGTGAAGCACAGTGAAGAGCTGCTGGCAAATGCAGGAAAGTGTTTGAATGAATGTTTACGAGCCTGCTGCTGCCTACCACTGCTCAGTCAGACTGCTCTATCAAATCCTAGACTTAATTATAATATAATAACACACAAAAATACAAGCCTTAGGTCATTAATATGGTCAAAACCGGAAACYATCATTTAGAAAACAAAACGTTTATTCTTTCAGTGAAATACGGAACCGTTTCGTATTTTATCTAATGGGTGGCATCCCTAAGTCTAAATATTGCTGTTACATGGCACAACCTTCAATGATATGTCATAATTATGTACAATTCTGGCAAATTAAGTACAGTCTTTGTTTGGAAGAAATGGTCTTCACACAGTTCGCAACGAGCCAGGCGGCCCAAACTGCTGCATATACCCTGACTCTGCTTGCACAGAACGCAAGAGAAGTGACACAATTTCCCTAGTTAAAAGAAATTCATGTTAGCAGGCAATATTAACTAAATATGCAGGTTTAAAAATATATACTTGTGTATTGATTTTAAAGGCATTGATGTTTATGGTTAGGTACACATTGGTGCAACGACAGTGCTTTTTTCACGAATGCGCTTGTTCAATCACCCGTTTGGCGAAGTAGGCTGTGATTCAATAATAAATTAACAGGCACCGCATCGATTATATGCAACGCAGGACAAGCTAGATAAATTAGTAATATCATCAACCATGTGTAGTTAACTAGTGATTATGTTAAGATTGATTGTTTTTTATAAGATATGTTTAATGCTAGCTAGCACCTTACCTTGGCTCCTTGCTGCACTCGCATAACAGGTAGTCAGCCTGCCACGCAGTCTCCTCGTGGAGTGCAATGTAATCGGCGTCCAAAAATGCAGATTACCGATTGTTATGAAAACTTGAAATCGGCCCTAATTAATCGGTCATTCCGAATAATCGGTCAACCTCTAGTTGTCATGTGTTGCTGCCATGCTATGTTGTTGTCTTAGGTCTCTCTTTATGTAGTGTTGTGTTGTCTCGTCGTGATGTGTGTTTTGTCCTATTTTAAGTTCATATTTTTTTAAATAAAACATTTACATAATCCCAGCCCCCTCCCCCACGGGAGGCCTTTTGGTAGGCCATCATTGTAAATAATCCTTTGTTCTTAACTGACTTGCCTAGTTAAATAAAAAAACATTTTTTAAATGCGCCATTATCATCTATTATTCAGTTGCATCATTTTGGGATTAATTCATATTTACCCCAGTGACACTTTATTGACAACAGTCAGGGTATTGAGATGGAGGGCTACACTGCATGCTACAGTTAATGTTGCTAGTTCTCTGCGGTTCTCATTTCCTTTTCATGAATACAATAACAGAACATATTACTCTCCTATGATAGCTTGGTTCATGTTAGTACTGTACTCTATTTGACGTCAGTATGTGGAGGGTATTGATTCGAGGGCGAGTCTGGCTTATGATACTTGAGGCTTCCGTCTCTCACTCCAGCGTTTAACAGCCCTGCCACATGATGTCAAAATAAACATTTGAGCCAAGCCACCTCATCTGACAACATCCCCTTGTGCCAAGATGTGTCACTTTCCAAAGCAAGCCAATAAAATATCTTGCAATGGGCTGCATTCTTTCTCTTCCCACAGTAAAATGGGAAATCTTAATTTCAGTGAGTGCAAGACTGAATGGTGGATGCCAGTTGTTGTTTTTCCTATGTGGAGAGCTTATTAGACTGTTTTCCTCTGAATCTCCTGGCAGCAGCAAGCTCAGACTCCATTGTCACTCCGCTGTCCAGTCACCAGTCACGGAGTTCATCCTCATTGAAATTGCCATTGTGTCTCCATGTTGCCATGGCATTGCCTTCAAGGAGACCGATCAATTTTCCTTTCAGGCATCATATGCTACATCATAGCCCTGCTTGTTCATTCAATGAGCAAATATGGGATACTACGGCATAGCCTAAATATAACCGTGATAACATGATTGATTTTTGGCTCTTCTTGAAAGGATCATTTTTATGTCATTTGGAGGCGCCTGTCCTTTGTCTGAGAAACAGCTTGCTAAATCATGTAATACACTGGTTGGTTTATAGATTGTGTCTTTTGTCTACAGGTGAAAAGGTCCTTTGGCCTGTGTAATCTACAAGTTACTTATTTTGATGAGGAGAATGAGGAGGTGAGTGAGAGCAAAGAGTTACGGCAATGTTCATTTGTTGGGAATGGTAATATAATGCTATTACAATGTTGTTGCAATACATTTCCGTTTTGTGTTTCAGGTATCCATAAACAGCCAAAGTGAGTAGTAAAGCACCAAACATAATATTGTGTTATGTTTTGTACCAAATATAATATTAGTTAGTTGTTCAATGTAACATGTCCAATAATGATATTTTTCCTCTTCTAGTGGAGTATGAGGAGGCATTAAAGGTAGGTGGTAACTTAAATCTGACTCCTGTCCCTGCTTAGGCCTTATGATGACAAAAGKTTCAAGTGAAGTGGAACTGTTACCTGARGCAGGATCCAAAATACGCCTTCAAGTAACAAAGCAATACATTAACCATCATTCCTCTMTGTTGATTTCATCAGAGTGCATCCAGGCAAGGGAACCGGYTGCACATGAATGTGTATGAGACMAGGGGTCAGCCCAYGCGYGTGCCGGCCAAGGCCAGTGGAGGGGAGCCCAAGARAGGGTTCCGTCCCCCACAGCACTGYCCAACCCTGGCTCAAGTGGTGAGCCGGAAGGTCCAGGCTGCTGTCCCCGAACAGGGCATGGTAAGGACAGAGCTATAGATATACACACTACTGTATACTTCCTACTTAATAGTGCTGAGCGATTAACCAACATTTTGGTTATGTTTCGGTTTTTAAACAACTAATTGACCAATGTTGGTTAAATTATAGGGACCGAGTGGTGCAGCGGTGTAAGGCACTGCCTCGCAGTGCTAGAGGCGTCACTACAGACCCGGGTTCGATCCCGGGCTGTATCACAACTGGCCGTGATCATGAGTCCCATAGAGCGGCGCACAATTGGCCCAGCGTCGTCTGGGTTAGGGGAGGGTTTGGCCGGGGTAGGCTGTCATTGTAATATAAGAATTTGTTATTAACTGACTTGAATGGTTAAATAAAGGTGTAAAAGCTGTGAGCTCAATGCGCACATCTCACAGTTTTTCTAGAGATAAATTAGATCCAGCCTGAACTGTGATGTAGTAAATCGTAAATCGAACCAAAACCAAACCGAACTGACCTCAAAGTACTAATCGCTCAGCACTATTACTTTTATATAGCTAATTCTTTCAAATTGAATGAGCTTTTGTGTCATTAGGTATTCATTTAATAAAAGTAAAGACCAAACTAAGTCATTGCGTGTCCTAAAATAAATATGGCTTATTTGTCTGATTTCTCACCAATGTGTTTCTACTTTGGTTTCCAAGGTGATCATGAAAGAACTAAAGGGGACCAAAGAGGAAGATAAGACACCTCCAGCATGGTTTACATCTTACATGGAGAAGGTGAGGAGATGACTTGGAAATTACTGTGGTTTTATTGTCAATGAATGTACTATTTAGAATCATACCACTTAACCTTGACATTTATATGGTTGTATGTGTATATTTTATWGATGAAATTAAGCTAACCAGTAACCCAAACTCTTGTCATCCAGTTCAAAGACCAAGTAGTGAGGGAGGCAGTGGAGAAGATCTGTAGGGAGTTCTCGGGCCAGTGCTGCATCCACAAGCCCATTGGGGCTGAGGCCCAGATCCCTGAGGTGACCTCCTCCACCCTGCCTGGGGGTCCTAGTTCCACCCCTGCCTGCAGCAGCTGCCGGGGCCAGACCGCTGGGGGAGGATACCAGTGCAGGTGAGAAGGGGAGGAGGAGAAGAGAGGTGGCTCTGAGAGAGACTAGGGAGGACATTGACAAATGTGAATTAGTTAAAATGTGAGTTAAGGTAAATAAACACCAATGTAATCAGATATTTTCTTACATGTTTTTGTAAATAGCCTACTCCCACATACTTTTAATTTAGTGCCTCCAACATACATTGTGTTGCTCCAAAACAAACGTATTCCTTCGATCAGTTGTCAYTTCCATTTCTTCAGTATGCGAAACCTAAGAMGATCAGTTTAAAATAATCAGAAGGCCCTTTGTTTGGTGTGCYGCTCCCTGAATGTCTGGTTTCTTTTTCCCAGTGTGTGTACGTCCTGCACACTGTGTGAGCCCTGCAGCTTCTCCCATGACCCCAGCCACAACCTGGTGAGAGCCAGAACACCCCTCTCCATCCCTGAGCACGGCTCACCAGCCCCAGACCAYAGCAGGTAAGACCAGGGTTGGAAAATATTACATATTGTAACAGTTACATATATTCCGTTTTTGGAACCTCATTTAATGCTTATGGGGTGCCAATGTTAATTAATTMTTGTTTWTGGGGCTGCTATGGTTTGATATGAGAAATTACTCTCMATTTTKGGGGTTGTTTTGTRTTTGTAATTTTCAATCCTACAATGATCATTGTCATCAGAAAGTTGTCAGAACTGTATCTGTCCTATGATGGCCAATCAGAAACCCTTGCATTCTCCCTTTCCCTACCTTGTCCCCAGGTTCTACCGGCGAGGGGACCGGAGCTTCCGTAAGGCRGAGAAGCAGCGCCTGAAGGCTGAGAAGCGCCAGCTAAAGGCGGAGGTAAAGGAGATCAGGAAGCAGCTGAAGATGGAAAGGAGGGGCCTGCAGTGGAGTGCCGCTGGCGACGGGAGCTCCTCCCCCGTCCTGCTCCAACCCAGGGCCACCCAGGCCAACAGCCCAGAGTACGTCTTAAAGCGACAGTTGACCAGAATTAGATGAAAGGAGATACACAGAATACCAAACCTTGCAAGCAGTATCTTAAGGTCAAATCAGTGAGAGACACAGGTCTTGTCTCTGTAATTAGACTGCTGTCAAAAGGAGGGAAAGGACAGCGAGAGTTGTGCTTTGTAGAGATGTTCTGTGGTTTAATAGTGTATTTTGGCGCTTTGTCCCCCAGGCGTCCCAAGCGGCCCTGCCCTCTGGTGGTGCCAGCCATGACGGCCCTGTTCCTGGATGAGAACCTGCCTGATGGGACTCGTCTTCGCCCGGGCACCAAGTTCATCAAGTACTGGAAGATGAGAAACACTGGCAGCGTGAGCTGGAGCTCTGAGACCAAGGTACTATTATGGGATGAGGATGCACCTGGGATATGCACATTATCTGAGGTTACCATTGACAGCCACAGTACTCTTAGCAGAAAGGAGGACACAACGATGAGAGTTAGGCATAACATTGACAGTCTATTTCTCTCTCTACCCCCATCTCCTTCTCAGCTGAAGTTCATGTGGGGGAATCTGGCGGTGGCGTCGGGCGACCGCTGGCGTGAGGTGGCTGTGCCTTTCTTGCAGCCAGGTCAGGTGGGCGTGGTAAGCGTGGCACTATGCGCCCCGGCCCTGGAAGGCTCATACACCTCCCACTGGCGTCTGGCACACGGTGGGGAGCAGTTTGGCCCTCGCGTCTGGTGCAGCATTGTGGTGGACCCCCTGGCCCCTGCAGCCGTGATGGCAGATGGCGTGCTGGTGTCGCCCTGCGTCACCCCTCAGGCAAGTCCACCCATCTTGACTGTGGTTCTCAATGGCCAATCCCAAACTGCTATACAATGCTGTAGTTCTCTGGAAAAGATGGTAGTAATCTCAGTTAAGTATGTATTCTGTTTGGGTAACATTTATTTCGATCTGCTGGTGCTCTACAGGGGAAGAACCCCCTYTCCACAGATAAGGGTGAGAAGTCTTGTGCTGTAGCCTCTAGGGATCAAGCACTCATGTCAGTGGACCAAGACGAACGAGAATACTACATTCCCTCTGTGGACCTGCTCACAGCCCAGGATTTACTCTCCTTTGAGCTGCTGGACATCAACATTGTTCAGGAAATAGAGAGCGTGCCCAACAACACCCCGGCAGGTAAGCCTTCCATTGCTATTCACATGCTAAATCTGCAGGGTGTTCCTAATCAGTTGACTGCACTTAGGGTCTCTCTGTCTCTTTTCTGAATTTCTCTCTCATTCTCTCTTCCACACAGATATGACCCCGTGCATATCCCCACTGCCCCATGATGGTCCCCTGCAGGAGAAGCCCACCCTGGGGTTGATCCAGGAGGAAGCAGAGGCCCATCAGGCCCAGGGAGTCAAAAGCATCCAGCCATCTCAGGGCCTGGGGCCAGGGGCGGAGGGGGGCCGGGTTCCAGCCCAGGAGGAGGGAGAGGAGGATATGAGCGGGACTCAGTTTGTATGTGAGACGGTGATGCGCTCGCTCACACTGGAGGAGGCCCCAGACCACACACCCCTGCGTGGGAACTGCCCCGGCAAAGGTGAGTTTTTATTAATTAGTTCCATATGAAGCCTATGTTAATACCAGATTAAGGGCCATAACATAGTGTAACCAAAATTACTTTCCCTGATCTTCACAGTGGTCCGCCCAGCAGCCCAAGGTGGCTCCGCCTCCTCTTCTCTTAAAGGGAAAGGTGTTGAGAAGCGTTTGGAGGCGAGGTTGGAGAAAACCCGGGACATATCCCATGTGGCCCCTCTCACAGCCCTAGCACCACCCCAGCTGGCTATACCAGAGCTGATGATGCCAGGTGATTGGCCCAACTTATCCTTCTGTTTTCAATTAGTTGATTGGTTGATAAATACCACTTGAGCTCAAATCTGGGCCAAGTTGTCCGGTAAAAAACAACAATTAAATAGTTTGACCGTTTGCAGATGAGGGACTGGAGTCAGACATCGAGAGCATCTGCGTGGACGCCAGAGGGGACGAAGACAAGGGCGAAGATAAAGGAGAGTTGACAGAGGGGAACAGGGGCGCCCGCAGCCGTTCCTCCTCGGCCTCATCCGAGGATTACATCATCATCCTCCCTGACTGCTTCGACACCAGCCGCCCGCTGGGAGAGTCCATGTACAGCTCCGCCCTCTCCCAGCCTGGCGACGCCCCCGACACGCCCACAGACTCCGACCGCCAGGGCCGTACCACTCCCGAGGGGGAGCACGATGAAGCAGAAGAGACAGTTTCAGGCTCCAGCAGCGCCAACGATATGCTGTGCACCTCCCAGACGTTGGACGCCGTGCCCCTAACCCCTGTGGTGGTGGCACCCCCCCGGCTCAACTCAGCTCTTACACTCAGGTGAGAAACCATGGGCCAGCAGTGCTTGGAAATAGGTTTACAGTGCTATTACACATTTTGACAGTGCTAAATTGCTGAGATGTTCCAAAATGTAGATGTATATTGTTTGTGTTGTCTTCAGCCTAGACAGCAATGATCAGACCGAGGCAGCAGCAGAGTCCCTGGACAGGACTGAGGTCTACCAGCAGGGAGAGTCAGAGGATGGTAAGGAACACACACGGTCACATACTGAACAGTAGTTCTAGCAACTAAAGGAAACAAAGCGTTTTTGCTCGTCACATAAAGGCAGTTGGGCCTAACTGACGACAATGCCCTAACAGTAATAATGTTTTCTGCTTGCTGCAGTGCCTTTTTGCTGTCTGATCATTCAGCGGTAATATCGAAGTACAATATGTCTGCTTGGTTCTAACGAACACAAGTACTAAGCACTAGATCAATGGCTATGGAGTAGAGGTCTGCTTGGAGAGTAATTCTTGTCAAAGAGCACCTTCTATACACTCCCCTCTAGAGCTCTACAACTTATTCATATGAGCATACCGGTATATCCTTTTCCCAGAACATAACCAAACAGTCATCTCTGTGGTTGTGTCTGAAAGGTTCCAAGCAGCCAGACAGCCAACCAGACAGCCCATCTGCTTCTGGTGACTCAGAAGACAACTCCGAAGACCCTAGGTGGGACCCTGATGTGCAACTCAGTCAGTTCAGATGCTAATATTTTCTGAGATGTCTTGTTAAAGAGATTTGTTAAAGTGGAATGTCAATTTAATGATGTTAGTGTTGGCTGACCAGAAACAAAATGGTGTCAGTAAGACTCACTCCCTGGCCCTCTCTGTCTGTCTTGTTCCTTCTAGGCACCCAGGCATCACTGGAGGCCTGGTGAAAGGAGCCCTGTCTGTCGCAGCATCCGCCTACAAGGCTCTGTTCACTGGGCAGCCTGGCCCAGTGCAGGTCAGTCCTCCGTTCACTTCCTACAGTGCTGTTAATGATGGCATTCAAGGTCATCCTTTTTGCAATCTCAGAGGATTGCTATATCATATCAACATGGTGGTTGAGACATTGAACTGGAATGCCACCATTGTGAGGCTACTTTAACATGTCATTACTGACTATCAGAGTCGTTAGTATCTAGGAGGTGTATTTTAAACAGTATACTGTCCTTCCTGCAGCCCCCAGTGGATGGAGCCACCCAGGACACCATGATGGGGGTGCTGGTGGAGATGGGCTTTGGTGACCGGCCTCTCAACCAGCGGCTGCTGAAGAAACACAACTACAACCTGCTGGACGTGGTCAACGAACTGGTCCAGATGACCGACAATGACTGGTACTCCACCCGCTACTGAGGAGAGAGGCAGGAGGAGGAGGAGGAGCTGGGGTGGTGTCATGGGTTTAACCTCTGATGCCTTGACCTCTTGTCTCTTCTTACTCTTTTTAGATTTGGACCAAGTTGACAGGAGATATCCTGATTATGACCTAGAGACATTCCCACGGACTTTGGGATATTTAGACTATCAAATAGCTACAGTATGTATGTATGTAGATTAATTTAACATGGCCGTTTCTGCCTGTTGGCTTTTGCATAGGAAAGGGGGAGACTGAAGGGGGGTGGATGAGGTGGGCTACTCTTTCCAGGAGAACACCTTCATTGCTGTGGTAACAAATGGCAAACATATCACAAGTTGCTATCGCCAAGCCATTCCTGTTAAACAGTATACTCACCCTTGAAGTCATAGATTGGAATACAGGCTGAATATGCAGCCATAGACCAGGTATATTCAACAAGAGTTACAGGAAAAGGTGTAAGCTTAGCTGAAGGGGTGTTGGGTGTAGTATTTATCACAGAGAGCCAGAACCATATAGGACTTACTTCTTCTATAAGCTGTGGGAATAGTCAACATTGTATGACGTTAATCAACTTCATAGAATGTTTGAATAGTGGACATGTCAGGTCCTCGTTCCAAGTGTGAATGACTGTCAGTGTTGGAGAACGCTATGCTTCATTCAGATCACAGCAATTAAACACACAAACACTCACCCCCACATGCTTAAACCTTTCTCAGCTTAACTGTTCAAAGTATCAGCGTACTGTAGACATGATGCGTGTCTTATTGATTGAAGATAATCATTCCCCTACTTTCTGTGATGTCGTGCCATGGCTGACAACATGCTATGGGTATTTGTGCGTAATTGTGTACACATGAAGTATTTTTGAAATGAGGACCATTACATTGATGCACTCCATTTAATTCCRTTTTGAGAGGGCATATTAATCATCATTCTTAACTAGGAGTATATTTGGGTTTAAAAATAAAAATCATGTAAATATAATATACAAATGATTTTTTTGTTGCACATGGAAGACATAAATATTGATGCAAACCCAAAAGACTAGCTGCTCAAGAAGTGAAGGATGTTATCATTTTTAAGATCCTGTTGAAGGGATTTTATCAAGAAATGAATTAACCTCCTTTACAAAATGTCTTCAATCTGCTCTATATTGTCCTGAGGGAGGGGGGTTCTTTTCAGAAYCATACAGGGGGCCTGGTGATCATGATATATCAAAAGCATTGACTCGTTCCACTTGGTATCATTCTTTAAAAAAAATGTACTTCAAGTTCTTTCAAAACTTAARCTGAAATCAAGCAGTATGTAACAAGTTTGAAATGCTTTTATTATTTTCCAATATGAAAATGCTAACGTGTTTCAGGTGATCSTAGGAGGTAATCTTTGTTGTTAAAATATTTTTTGTTTTAGAGTTGATTGCTTGAGGGCTGTTTTGGAAATGTAAASGAAGATTTGCCTGTGTTCTTCTGGTTGAAGCGTTCTCACGTCATTGTGCTTGAATTTCCACTGTTCTAATATGTTTATATTTGAAGAAAAGATACTGGAAAGGTTTGCTTAAGTCTTGTACACTAAGGGGAACTTGACAGGGTTGTGAGCATTGTGAAAAAGAATTAACACTTAGTGGCCAGTCATGTAATGTAGCAAATGGATATTGGTAAAAAATCATTAATACAAAAACCCTTTGAATCGACCCTATTTTGGTATAGTGTAGTCTTAATGGTTCTTAGGGTTAGGGTCTTACCAAAGGATAAGTGTCTGCTAAATGACTAAAATGTACAGTCCTACCAGGTTATGGTATCTGATTTATTGCCACTTATGAGTCAACTTTTAGGGTGTCAAGGAGAAACTGAATTCAAGGACAATAAGTATTGTGGTCTTTTAAATTAAAGTAATCTTTTCCCACAGTGGAAAAATATATGTCAGAAATKATGGCAGGTTAATGGAGGTCAGAAACAGTGCGATTCATAAATGTCTACATACATGTACTTGAAACATTCATACCTTCCATATATGGGCAGGAAAGTTTCATAGAGGGTGAAGAATGAGAACTCCCAAAAGTTTTTGGGGGAGGGATAATGTGCAGATTGTCTGAACTCTTTCTGTGTTGCACTTAAGACTTACCTGGAACCCTGACGTTGAATTGCATTGAATTCTAGGTCGGCAGAATTTAGAATTTGAATCAGGAAAAGTTTATACTCACGACCTCTACAAGCCAGAATGTTGAATAAAATTATATTTTAATGTAATTTACCGGCATGCACACATGATAAAAATACATGCATTACTTGCCGAGCTCGTGCACGTGTTTACATGGTTTTGCTCGTGCTTCAGGTGATAGAAATATGAATGAAATTATACTTTCCTGTGGATATTGTCAGACATTCCTTCCACCAAAWGGACCAACCACAAAAACAACCGGTAAAGTACGTAAAAATATAATTTTATTCAACATTCTGGCTTGTAGAGATCGTGAAAGCAAACTTTCCTGATTCAAACGCTCGTTTCTGCCKACCTAGAATTGAATACAATTAAATGTTGGGTTTCCAGGCAATTAAAAGACATAGGCTACCTGTGATGTACAAATATCTTGTCTCTAATAAAAGTCACTACACTTAGATGTCACTTCTTTTTTTGAAAAGGCGAAATAAAAATATTTTAAATGCTCACATACTCAAAAAAATACCCAGGAATCAATGTATTTATTTGACTTCGTTTAAAAACATTGAGTAGGCAACCTATAAAAGATTCCACTATGCAGAAATTGTTCCGACATTTTATGGTTGCTAACATTTGCTTATTTTCAGTTTGACTAAACGAGCAAGTGCAGTGTAAATAATAATTGTACCCTCTAAACCACTGAAATATTTTCCATAACAAAAAATATTGTATTTGCAGCTGTTTGAAGCTGGTGTACAAAACTGAAAGTAAAAGACTCGAAAATAAAACGTAATCACGGGAAGCATAAAAATAGAACACATCTACCGCTTCTTAGACTTCCTTTCAATGAAAATTACAGATCTAGAACTCATCTTTGTGAGTTTGGTCKGGTTCCCCAAAAAGTTACATATAGCCGCTTTAATTCTTTCCTGTAGGTGGCAGCAAAATTACGCTGCGTCACCCTCATCTGGATAGGACATTGCTCCACTGCTCAGTGAGTATGTGACCAACATAAAAAGAATATTAGACAATTTTCACGACTGCTGTGAGGCATATTGTGTGGAGTTAGATTACAGATAATCTTGTTGACGGCGCCGTCTTTATAAATCGTAACACCCCATAAACAAGGCAAGTAAACACAGTGAAAMAAGTTGTTTTCTTCAGGGGTGGCAGAGAAACGAAACTCGTCACAAGACTTGTATGCGGAGTGTTATAAAAGCGTAGTCAAATTTCTGTTTGGATTAAAACTAACGTTCGCCATCGGTTATTTGCTAAATTGTCTTAATTCACATAARATGTTGTTTGATATATGGACAATGCCGACTTCGATCTAATTGGTTCATACTTATGGTGTCTGCGAAGTTAGACATCGTCTAATTGTATGCATTTAAAATAATCTCCATTGTGAAATCCACCAAGACAGCAAARCACATACATACATAAAATATARTCCTTTGTCGTCACAAATATCAAATAGTAAAGTATSATTATATTGATGTGAAGCAACTAACATTATAGRAAACACTTGCGTTAAAGAGGGAYACARAGTATATTGRAAGCAGATGCTTCCATACAGGTGTGGTTCCTGAATTAATTGAGCAATTAACATCCCATCATGCTTAGGGTCATATAAAAAATCCCCAGTTGCCTATTATTTTGGCTAGAAGAAGAGAGCTCAGTGACTTTGAAAGAGGGGTCTCAAAGGAGTGCACGCTTAACTATACTGGTCCCCAMAAGAATTGTAAACRAACAAAAATKCGCCCAACTGGGGACTATTTGCAGGTCACCACAAATAAAAAGGTTATTTCTAGGGGGGGTTGAGGTTAGGGAAAATAGGATTTTGAATGGGAGTCAAATGTTTCGCTGTGTGTGCCTCAGTAACCAAATCTCAACAATTGAACACTTATGGGAGATTCTGGAGCAGCGTTTTCCACCACCATCAACAGAACACCAAATTTTGACATTTCTTGTGGAAGAATGGTGTCGCATCCCTCCAGTAGAGTTCCAGACACTTGTAGAATCTACACCAAGGAGCATTGAATCTGTTCTAGCGGTTCGTAGTGGCCCAACGCCCTGTTAAGACACCTGATGTTGGTGTTTCCATTATTTTGGCAGTTACCTGTATATATGACTGTCTCTTTAGCAGGCATGGGAGCTGGTTCCAGTCAACCCAGTGAGAATGATGAGCAGGCCATCGTACCCCARCAGGACAGGAGGAAGACCTCTAACAGGAGACACTCTGAGGAAACACTGGMCTGCCCAACCTGCCAGGGCACGGGCCGCATCCCACGAGGTCAGGAGAGCAAATTGGTGGCAGTGATCCCCTGCTCCGATCAGAGGCTGAAACCACGACACACGTACGACCATGTTGAGATTTACAGCAACAATTGTTTTATTTCCCACATGCAGCATTTTAGAAGGTCTTTTAAGTCTATGGTGTGTCGAGATGTTCAGTGTGTGTGGAAAGTATTATTGTGTTCCGTGAGTGGGCATCTGTATCAAGGTGTGTTTTGTGTATACTGCATGAAAACACTTGTGGTATGTWAAAATGGCCAATGCAATGCAGCCATTTTTTTCCAAATCATTTCTGGGTAACAATGAATTAACTTACTGTAATAGATTTCCATTAACAAGCTTTTTAGCTAAACTTTCTCTAGCAAYGTGGTCGTATGCCACRTTCACATGCTAGTCGGAACTCCCGATTTGCTGATTCCTTGAACGCAGCACGTGTATAACAACCAGTTAGCAAGTTGTACATTTTAGAGTTTTCTAGTTCCGACTAGCAGTTGAATGCAGCATGACTGGAGAGAGGAAAACTAGCTGTTATTTGCAGAGATTTGGAGCTTTTTGTTATTGGTCTACTAACCGCATKGTGATGTCACCATGGAAATCTAAAACTCCTGCCCATGCAAACTTGCTGATTAGAAGATCCTGTGTAGATTACATTTTCAACCAGCAAAAAAAAGCACACTTTTACAGTGTAGATTTCATCAGCTGTTGTACAATATGATATTAAACAAAGAAAATAAACATATTGACTGCACTGGGCCTTCAATCAATACTCAACTTATACATATCATGTCTCCTTACAGGAAGTTGTATGTCACTGTGTCGGTGACGCTGTGCCTACTGGTCAGCTCGCTGGTCCTCTTCTTCTTGTTTCCTCGCAGTGTCATCCTCTCACCCGGGGCTGTCGAGTCTGTCTATGTTTACTTCACCCCAACCACTGTCCAATTGAACATCACGGTGAGACCTCATTGGCCTTATTCATATACCACACAGTCGGTTTCTATCTGGRCTATGCCATAAAACTATTGGTCTCTTCCTCTGCATCACTGGAGTGTRTTTTTGGAGGTGAATGTAATAATCGCCTTGTCTCTCTCCCATCACAGAACATCCTGAATATTACCAATGACAACTTTTTTACAGTTCAGGCCTATAACTTGACAGTGCAGGCTCTTTTTGATAAAACGGTTGTGGGCAAGGCTGATATGAAAAATGTCACCACCGTCAAACCACTCACGGACAAAACRGTGAGCACCTCCCCTCATTACCAACTGCTATACTGCAGAGATGTTAGCTTCTAAAAGCCTCTAAATATTGTTACTTTACTCACTAACRCTCTTATTTCCCCTGACAGTTTGCCTTTGAGATTCCTGTCACGCTAGTGGAGGAGGGTCTGAAGTAAGTACAAGTATAACCTTGGTTAAATTATGGCTGGTGCTGAATCTTCCATCGCGTCAGTAGTGAGACATAAAGCTGCTTTTGTAGCTGTTTGGTTATACAAAGTGCCATGGTAAAACACTTACAATATAGTGACGCAGTCCTTTTAATTTAGTTGTGCTGTAAAGTTAAGCTTATTTTGATTGTGTCATGTTGTCATGTGAAAGTAATGTAACTCATTCGCTGTAAATGTGAGAATTTATTTTGTGTGCTCTACAGACGGTTATTCTCTTCCTTTTTCTTGGCTAGCKTTGAATAATGTATAAAGACAAAGAAAAACTGTAAATGTTYTTTTGTATTTAGAGCAAGTTTGAGGCATGACTATCAAATGTTTGAACAGATATTAAGTATTTGTCTACAAAAGTACATAAACTAGCATAACCTGCTTAGCTGGGAGCACTGGCAGGCGCAATCCATCTCACTTTTTTTTTTATGTGTTGCAGGCTAATTGTCACTAGCAGTAGCAATTCCTATTCACAAAATGAAAGGGCCTCCGGACTGAAAGTAGTCAAAAGCATTCCCACTGGGCACACCATGTCATTTCAACTTGGTTACAATTTGGTTAACATGTTGATCAATGAGATTACAACCTATATTCACCCACTCAAAAAGACAGCCAAAAGTTAGATGAATTTCCAATGTGTTATCACTATGCTTTCAACCAAATTCCAATGGAAAAACAATTAGATTTTTGATTGTCGTCGTCACCCCAAATGTCTATCACTGTGCTTTCAACCATTTTAAAAGCCCAGCAAAGTTCAAATGGGAAGGTAATGTCATATTTTGTTTATTGATAAAACAGATTGTTTTCACTGCACTTCTTTTAAAAGCAGAACCAAATGGCCTAGATTGCAGTTGAGATTACATTAAAAGTATATGGTGCAATTGATATTCTGCACAGATTACAGAAATTGTGAAGATCTCCACAGACCTGTGAGGACCTATGCATRCTTTTTGAACATGCAGACTTTTATATGGTTACATAAGAAATGTATAGTTACAGTATCCTCAATGTGGCCTTGGATATGTTACTCATTTTAGGGTTGAATGTTACATTCTCTTGTAAGATTGCCTTAACTTTAAGCTATTTACTGTATTACAAAAGTAATATTGAATTGTTTGGTTGACAACGCAACCAAATATCAACATTTTAAAGGAGAGGTATGGGTAACTGCCAAAATAAAGAAACCACCAACCTAAAGCGTCTTAATAGGGTGTTGGGCCAGAACAGCTTCAATGCACCTTGGCATAGATTCTACAAGTGTCTGAAACTCTATGGGAATGCGACACCATTCTTCCATRAGWAATTCCATAATTTGGTGTGTTGTTGTTGGAAAACGCAGTCTCAGGTGCACTCCAGAATCTCCCATGAGTGTTTTAATTGGGTTGAGATCTGCTTACTGATATGGCCATGGCATATGGTTCCCCTCSTTTTCATGCGCATCAAACCAWACAGTGACCACTCGTGCCCTGTGGATGGGGGACTTGTTATCCTATTGGGCGTAGCCAAAATAGTGGCCTGCCAAGCATTTTTATACATGACCATTAGCATGATGGGAATGTTAATTGCTTAATTCACTCCGGATCAGGTGCTTMCACCTGTGTGGAAGCACCTGCTTTCAATATTATTTGTATCCCTCGTTTACGCAAGTGTTTCCTTTTATTTTGGCAGTTACCTGGATCTACTGCTTGGCTAGTTCCATCTGAGCCACTGGCTTAGTYCCATAGAGTACCACAGTATGCGTCATAATACCCATAAAACTTAGCAGTCAARCARGGAAATGGTTCCAATCGTTTCCCCAACATTCATTTTTCCCATAGGGGATTTTAGAAACACTTCAAATAAGGGCTGTGTTTCGTATAGGCTTACCCTGGCATGATCTTTTTGATAACCGTGTAGTCTCTAGGACTAGGTGACATATATGAATATATTCGCCTGTATTTACCCCTAAAAAATGAAACGCTAAGCCACATTAACAGCTAATATCATACAGAACTACAAATGCCATGATGATCTGGATGAGACAGTTAATCCTCGATTTGGCAATCTAAATGTAGCAATTAATATATTGGCAACATTTTTTAAACCTGAATTCTTTTAACTTTCTTGTGCAAGTTTTAAATTGACGCTACTTGTTAGCAAAGGTGTCAACTAGAGATGACACGCAGGAGCTTGCAGGGAATTGTAGTTTTGCATGATGTCTACTTTGATGCTAATTAGTGTTTTCGAATCTGAGTAAATAGAGGCGACTATATTGATAAAAGTCACCTTGTCCGAGAGATTTACATGGTTACAAAATGTCACGCCAGGGTAAGCCTACACGAGATGTTTGAAGAAGGTTTTAATCATCTGCTTGGATAGTTCCATCTGTGCAACTGTCTTAGTCTGGTTTTAATTCCAGTTTGTCTACAAATGAACAATGTTATATGTTGTATTCATGAAGCAATCTCAACCAAAAATCAAAATGAAAGAATACGATTAAATGTAACTTTCAATGCACTTTAAATAAAGTTTGATTTTATTTAGTCCTTTAAGATGGAGATGTAAATCCAACACACATTATACATTTGGAATTAAAGCCAGACTAAGTCATTGGCACAGATGGAACTATCAAGCAGAAGGTGCATCTCCTCGTTAAATTTGAAGTMAACCAGAGCTTGAAACACTAGGCCTATTGTATTGTCTATTTTTAGGTTAATTCTGGGTTGAATTTAAACAACTGTTGATGACTTTGCAAATGCGATATAGGACTAAATAGCATCATTGATGATAAGTGCTAAAGTATGATCACATTTTAATTTACTCTGTTAAACCTACCCTTTGGAATGACTTTGATAGCAACAGTGAATTTATTTAGTTTTAAAGTGGAGATCTCTCAATAATAATAGTCACGATAGCACATTGGTAATAGTCAATGWTAAATCTCATAGCTAAGCTGGGCTGGGCTTGGTTAAAACCCTGGATGGGAGACTCAAGGGTAGCTGTAGATGGATGAATTCTTCAGTAGGAGGTGCTGCCCAGCCTATTGTTTTTTTTCTGATAGTGGATATAACATTGAGTTCTGATGTTGTTTTAAAGGTACAAATTCAACATTTTATACAATGTTTCAAATGTGGTTACCATGATGACATCCATAATCCTGTGGTTGAAATTTCACCCTCAAAACAACAGTTGATGACTTTTTTTCAARTCAATGTATTTTCCATAGATTTCACGTCACAATACGTTGTCAAATTACGTTGAAACAGCACTAATTCAACAGCCCAGTGGGTTGTTTTTGAAATCATATCTTTCATAAGGAAATCCTGAAGGTATTCATTATTTTCTCCTATTTATTCTTCCCAGCAATTACTGCAAGAAATCTACAATCAAGATCCACACGTTATTTGTCCATCTTCAGTGAGTATGTGCCCAGTCAGTCAGTATGGGTAAAACACCCCCCCATAATGTAGCTTTGCTCCCACAGATTATCCATTTTAGATTCTATTAACATTTTATAATGCATACATTCAACAATGAACAATGATCCTATTGAAACTGTGGGAAGAAATGCAATACCATAATAGTTCATAGTTAATGACTAAACCTAGTAAACCAATGGGGTCAGAGACTAACCTATGTATTTCTTATTAGTGGTTAAACTCTGAGGATGGGATATAAAAGGGCTGCATTGCTTGTTAACATGGCCCAGTTTTTACAGTGATGGCTCAAGGGAGAGTTTATTTCATGGTTACGGTTAGGAAACCTTAATAGCTGGCTGACCTAAATCTGGTACAATTACATAAATGATCATTACATTTGATAAATAATAGATGAGAAATTGTATAATCTGTAACCATCCTCCTCCCTCAGGATGTCAATGACTGTCTACTACCTGGCCCACTTTGAGCAGCTTTCCCTGGACACGTATGAATACATCGACTGTGGGTCTAACACCACAACACCCCACATCATCAACCCTACACCCTGAGAACAAGGGCTCCATTAGGGGCGGGATGACAAGGGTGCGGGGAAGACTGAGGAGCAGGCCAGGAGGTGAACTGTGGAGAACTGTGTGGTCAAAAGCCATAGTTAATGCAAATGTTCCCTCAAGTTATGGGGAAGAAGGAAATAACACAAATGTRGAGTTTGAAATTAAAATTAAAGCTCTGAAATGTTCTGTTTGTTGTTTTTATGCACCTCTGTAGCACTTGTTTTATAAGTAGGGTCATCGCTGTGAAATTTTACTTTTTTGCCACTACATCCTACTGAAGCCTACTCTGTTTTGTCTTCAAAGAAACTGAAAGACTTGAGTGGAATACAAAATTTGCACACATTTTTGAAAGAGTAATTTAGATGTTATATTTTTGCATAATTTCCTATAAAACAGATTGTCGGTGCACTTCTACAAACRAGTAAATTACTTTTGTATGCGTGTTAAATGGTTTTACCTACTTTACCCAATTAAGTATTCTTAAAGTTATGCATACAACTATGTAGTATTGATCACATAATGACTGGTAGACTATTTAGAACTTTTCTATGGAATCACATGGAAATTACAGTTCTGTCTTTGATTTGTACTCTAATGGGATTGACTACTGCCCACACATTTCTATGTTAAACCATAATCTCTAATTGTATGCTAATTCTATCAGCTATAACAAGATCTGGATATTAATTCRCCTATGGTTTTTGTGTCACTGAAATGAGATTATTAGTGAGGGGGAAAATGGTTGTTTGGAATCCACATGGACTAGTAGTGTCACCACGGGTATTTTTGGAATGGGGAAGCTAACTAATTTACTCCCTTGTGTTCTTCCACTACAGCAAAATCATGGCAATGTTTCTTATGCCCTGTTCAAATACTCTTAATATTTACTTCCTCTATTCTTTAGGTTAAGGGTTTTAGTGCATTGTTTCCACCTTTGTCAGACCAGTGAAAAACATTCTATGTATTTTAAATGATTCAATACTGTATTCTATTTTCTCAGGCTTTGTGATTCCATGTTCCTTGTTTGGTCACATAATTAAAGGATGTTGTATATTGAAATGGCCACTAAGTGGTGCTGAAGTTGCATAGAAAAAGTTTCCTTGATGACAGTTGGGTCCAGTCCATATGGGTCTTCTTCACCAAAGACTGGATATGGGCTCTTCACCACTGCTGGGAGTACTGTATGGACTGTAAAGTCGAGAAATAAAAACACTCCTATAATCTTATGTACTGTATATCAATAATACATAGCATTATCACGGTGTATCACATGCACTCACCGAGTATCTGTTGTCAATCTTAGCACTGTACTGGAGCTTGTTTTTGCAGTGTGAACATTCATTCACGGCTGGAAGACAAGAAGGAGAAGATAATGGCATGTTAGTGGATACTACGGTCAAGAGA
This sequence comes from Salvelinus sp. IW2-2015, assembly GCF_002910315.2. Lineage (NCBI taxonomy): Eukaryota > Metazoa > Chordata > Actinopteri > Salmoniformes > Salmonidae > Salvelinus > Salvelinus sp. IW2-2015. The sequence continues at coordinate 178,222 of NW_019942783.1, read as the reverse complement.
GGAAGTCATCAAAAGTGCTCAGAGTACTCCAAGACTTTGTACAGATATGTAATCTGTGTTGTTCTGTTACTAAGAACATGTTATCCTTCCTGTCAACTGGTCCAGTTGTCTGAGACTGTAATTTCACAGTTGATAATTCACCTGCAAAATAGCACAATGCAGGTGGCCATGCCAATGAACTGTACGTGACCCATGTCAACGGGCTGGCAACTACTTCTAGTCCTTTCTCTCCCATGACAGGCACTCACTGGGGGTTGCATCCAGTAAGATTGAAACAGGGAAAAGTATTTTTGAAACAGAATATCCTTACCACTACCTGAACTCGTATCCAAGCATTTTCTCCAGTTTGTTTCTACTGAACACAACCCAAGACTTGGCTGCCTGCCACAAACCTCAGGTTTCCAATCCCCATAACTCCTCATCTGTGATATTTGAGCCACTACACAGTAGGAGTGCAGAGCATGGCCCCATATATTATTTAACAGACCCCATTCTAATGAGAGGACGGTAGAGCGTGACACCCTCTGCTACTGTGGAGACTTGGTTTGGCCAGGCTAGAGCCATTMAAATTACCAAACTGTATAGACAGTTGGTTCTATTTTAGTCCCGGATACCCACGTGACCGCACATTTTTGTTCAATACCAGCACTAACACACCTGMTTCAATTATTGATGTTTAGATCATAAACATCTGTTACGCTTGTGCTGCGGTCCTGTGTTATCCCCAGGACTGGAGTTGGGAAACTTGACTAGTGTAGACCACTCCGATCTGAGCATTCCTCCTAAATGGGAGGTTTTCTGTTTGTGTTGAGGATGTGTGTCCATGTCACCTCTGGGGGATAGGCTGTTSTTGACTCAGTTAATGGAAATCATTGATGTGCCTGCAAGTGAGAAGCTACCAGATTACAGAGATAGTCATGAGCCAATAGAAGGCTTTGGAGAGTAAATTGTAATTCCATTGTTCTCAAAGTGTTGGAGTCAACTGGGGATTAATGGCTCTGGTATTGTGGGCTACTTGCTGGACGACACGGCAAAGTCATGTTGGAACATGAGCCCAAAGATATAACTCCTTAAAAAGAAGCCTCTGGGCATGGAATTGTTTGCTTATGAAATGCGATTACCTTATTTGCCTGAATTACAGTCAGAAGATGGTTGTGGTTGCAGGGTCAGAGATKTACAAATAAGTATGCAAAAGTCCCTTTTCTGAAAGGCCTAGTCATGAGACATAACATGAGCATGTCTGGCTTATAATGAATATGGTTTTGTTAGTAGTTTGTCACCCTTTTAGGTACAACAAAAATGGTGCAAATTAAACATTTAGATATTACCTGGCTGCTGAGCAGGTGCGTTAGACTCTGCCAGTGGCTTTGAGCTTGGCTCTGAAGGGTCCTTTGTCATCTGCACAAACAAAAGAGGTACTTGTAAATGCTGTTTACTTGAGGCACCCTGACATGCAGCAGAAACACCAAATGCACCGGAGATATTTTGCATATAACTAGGGGTGTTGTACATTACTTCACAGTTTTGTAAACAGTTGCACACCTCAGACAGGGAGGAGTTCACCCCAAGTGACGGGTCAGTTTTACACCCTCCATTTAGACAGGTGTTAATGGCCTCCAAGTTCTGAATACCTGTCAATGTTGAACATCCAAAATGTGGTGGAGTTGAGATCCTATACAATGATCCCTGCTCTCAATACCAAATTACCACCAGGAACTTGCAAACTTATTTGTAAGTGATAATGGACTGTGTTGCAGCAATTAACTTTGAATAAGAATACAGTAGCACCTTGCTCTGCTGTTGCAAGAGGTGCTTGAATATATAAGCGTAAGCCAATGACATTTAATGCCACCTGATGGTGGGAGTGAGGGATTCGGATGTTTTCCTGAATTTCAAGGCTATTCATTGGCTCTCGGTCAGTGCTGGCACACATGAAACATTCAGCCGAGGCGTAAGGTATGWCCAGAGGGACACAACCTTCAAAATTAATAATAGGAAATGAGGTTGACCCCTCACATGGGTGTCGCATGTCCGACTTTGGTTTCCACCTCCGGTGTTAATCAATTATGGAACAAGCCTACTGACRGTAGCCTACCTGCTGCTTGACCCTGGACATCCTGCGGTCCACCATGGTCTGTCGGCGCCGGGCTTCCCAATGCATAGCAGACATCCTACACCAGCATCTGTGGGAGAGTGGAGCTAACTATCATTWAACCACAGTGCCAGTGCTGTAACCTGATAGACARACAAGCCCCTATATCACTGTTTCACCAATTCTGATTAATGACAGCCCAACACAATGTCTTGTCTTTGTCTAAATATAATCAGGGGCCACTGATGTTATTCCCTCTCTGTCTCCACACTGCTGCATTAGGTGTTTCAATGAATGTGTATTTAAAAAAAAAAGGCAATAGCTATCCCTGGATAGTATAAATATAACCTAGAGTAACCACACTAACAGCCAATAATTAAAGAAAATCATGTAAGACATTAAAATGAACCTCTTGATGTACTGGATCTGCTATGTTGATTATTAATCTAGGTTAACCGATTGAAATAAGATATACAATGAGGAATGTAGCAAAATAAAATGATTTGCAAGTACAGCTACTTTAAATATTACATTGACAAGGAAAAACATATCTACCCTGTTAAATTCAGCATGCAAAAGTGACAAAGAATTATTGGATCTTTCACTTACAACAATCCCTGGAGAAAAAAAGCTGTTTTGCCCTCAGAGGCAARGTGGACTTCAGCAGCCTAAAGCAGGTAGCTAATGATGACGTTGACTACCTCAATTTTCCAGCTTCAAGTGTTTCCCACCTGCCTCGCAAGTTACCTAGCAACTGAASGTTCCCTTGAGTTGGTGGCGTCATAGATAAAGGTAAATAATTACTCACSCCAGTAGTTCACCCTCTGGAGATMCAATTCTCACCTGAGGAGTCTGGAAATCTCCAACMCATTTGATCATGTAATATGTACAATGCACGTTTGGTAACTTACCAAATGCATTGTCGTTCTGCAATAGTTTTGCACCTGTGAATCTTTCAGGTGTAAGCGTCACAATATATGGATGTATTTCCCATATTAGTCGGTAGAGAGCGCTACTGTCATGTTTAGTAAAACAGACCCCATTTTTTTAACTACGCAAGTCAGWTAAGAACAAATTCTTATTTACAATGACAGCCTAGGAACAGTGGGTTAACTGCCTTGTTCAGGGGCAGAACGACAGATTTTTACCTTGCAGGCTCAGGGTTTCAGTTTCTGGCCCAACGCTCTAACTACTAGGCTACCAGCTCTTTTATACTCATACAGTCTGGAGGCCTTTTTTCTTGCATTCAAATTCCAATTGATCAAAGCTTTTATGTTTTTTTTTATCTAAAAAACATAGGCCTATTTGTTTTTCTAGCCTTTTCATACAAAGCAAACACAGTAATTGCCAATGAGAATACATAAGTAGATGCATAGACAGTCTACTTAGAAACATATATTCTGCATGATATATTCAGTCCTAAAAGTTAATTGGTACCCAATTTATMATTTTCCAATTGTTTGTTAAGATAGCAACTGCTCTATAAATGTAGCGCCAATGAATAATTGTCCATTGTATATTGAGGTTGTTCCCTTGTGATAATGACAGTAAAATGTATGTGTTGTGTGTGTGCGTAGATCGAGTGAATTAACGATGAGAGAAGAAGCACAGTGTTTTTTATCTGATTTGCTTCACTGGAAAGCTAATTTGTCAGTGATTTGAACATTGACTGTGTGTAATTACTGAGTTCTGCTCCGAGGCAGACCCTTCGGCATGGAATCCTGCTCTGCAGGAAAGATAATTATTGTTGCACATGCTGACACAATTTCTCAATCTCAATTCCCCTGYGAGTTTTCATTTAACTCCCATGTGTGATATCTGCCCTCCATTTGCTGCACTGTGGGTACATCTGATAACCACTCTATTTTCAAATCTGCACACAGTTTTGCATCCTCCCCTCATGACAGGCTACAACCAGCAAGTGTTGTRCTGAGAATAGTAACTAGATTCCTCCCAGATATGCTGATATGATCTGGCTGGTTTCATAACACATGCCCTATGAATACAGGGCACTCCAACTCCAGCGGGTCATTCACTGAAGTGTTATCATGGTGCTGTTCAAGGAAAAGACTACAAAGGCATTAGCATTCAAATTGCCACAGTCGATCCATTGTCCCCTTGCTGCCCCCAACTTTGTTCAGGGCAGAAAGACCTCAAGCGGCACCCCCAACTACTTTATACACATATTTCCATGGTTTTTGCTGGTATACAGTTCTCATGGGCTACTGAACATGACGTCTCATGTCAGAATATGAAATAGGTTACTGTTTAGTGGTTTACGATTATGTATTGATTAAATAAAAAAGGTGAAACAGCCAAGACAGCCAACCAAGCTAAGCATACCCACATAATCAATATCCTACTTTGTTTATTACTTTAGTTTGACAATTCCAAAAGCAATGGACTGATAACWGTCGATAAGAGCTCAAAAGTTGACCTCTGACCACTTTCCATTTAAAACTCATTGCATTAGGGGGGAGGCTGGGACTGGGAGTGGGAGTGTTTTCGTTACGTCACTCGTGGGGGTTGTGCTCTTCAGTCGCGCTCAGCACCTTTGGTTCCATTCCTTGCYTGGAGATTCGAGTAGAGGGACGCTGGTGGTTGTAACACAGCTTCTTTTGGAATTCTTCTTCTTCAGTGTGGATTTGTGCTTATCTGTGTTGGAATTATGTTGTCTGATTCAATACAGGCATGCTATAAAGGTAAGATTACGTGTAAATGTTCTAACTAAMAGAGTTTGTTTGGTTCGGTTCAACTAGCTAACTAATTAACGCTAAGTGTCACGACTTTTAGATATTGTTGGACAGAGCCAGCATTGCAAGTGCCGCACAGTAACTAGCCAATGTTTGTTAACCCCACTGGAATTACTTACGACTAAAGAGTTGTTACCCAACTATCTACCTAGACGGCCAACACTTCACTAAAGTGATCTACTATTTGTTTATTTTTTTGCGTTAAGGTTAACTAGCTAGCTTGCGTTAGCGACACCAGCGTTACTATGCAGCCGCATAGGCAACGAACCAACAGGACAGAGGAGAGACGTTTGCTGAAGTAACGWTACATACATAGGACCAGAATATTCTTTGCCTTATTGACAAAACACATTTCAATGTGGTCAATTCATTTTTCTGCAGATAGCGCAATAAACTAGTATGAAAATGCGTGTACTGTACACTTTACTCGTATTGCCATGTAAAAAAAAAGTGAACAGGATTTTAGCCAGTGTTGTCAAACAGTAATGGCAATTCAGTTGCATTTCCATATWACATATTAAAACTCTGTTTTTTCTGCTATGGAAAGATATGCAGGGTTGTTTTGAGGAACGTGTGGCTAACTGAAATGGGCAGTTTATTTTTTTCTTCCAAAGCACAGTCAGTAGACTAAACGTATAAATGATTRTCAGCCATGGTGCCACATATAAAACATAACTAATCTTGCCCGTTTCCTTCATTTTACAAGGTCATCATTGAGTCCGGTTGTCTGCCTCCTGGTCTGCAGCTGCTGCCTTTGAAGTAGGTGTGAATACTTCATCTCTCTGGAGACACCCCCCACCTCCCTGACTAGTCTGCCACCTCACTATCAGGACCAGACAACCAGACAAAATGGGCAACCAGCTAACAGAGATGGCCCCCAACACTCCTTTCCTCCCCAACTTCCAGTCTCTGCATGTGGTCGTCATCGGCCTGGACTCTGCAGGAAAGACCTCCCTGCTGTACAGACTAAAGCTCCGGGARTTTGTGGAGACYATCCCYACAAAGGGCTTCAACACTGAACGGATTAAAGTAGCAGTTGGAAGCTCGCGGGCCACCACCACCTTCCAGGTGTGGGAYGTGGGCGGTCAGGAGAAGCTGCGGCCCCTGTGGAAGTCATACACGCGTCGCACCGATGGCCTGGTGTTTGTTGTGGATGCTGCAGARACTGAGCGCATGGAGGAGGCCAAGGTGGAGMTCCACCGCATCAGTCGCTCGGCAGAGAACCAGGGAGTACCAATTCTGGTGCTTGCCAACAAGCAGGACTTGGACTCTGCAGTCTCTGCTGTGGAGGTGGAGAAGGCCYTGGCCCTCCAYGAGCTTAGCAACTCCACACTGCACCACACCCAGGGMTGCAGCGCGCTGAACGGCCAGGGGCTCCAACCCGGCCTGGAGAAACTATATGAAATGATCCTAAAGAGGAAGAAGCTGCTCAGACACAGTAAGAAGAAGAGATGAGCTGTGCGCCTGAGCTTCCGAAAGGCGCTTCGCCTGCAGAATGGACCTGGTTGGTGTTCCTTGGAATTTTATGGGAAATTTGTGCCCCGAAGGATCTGCTTCTGGAATCTCAGTGAGGGCCAGTCCAGAGGACCGTGAAATGGACCTGTTAYACTATACGTTGGACACAGCACGGACTACGTTCAGCCCTTTACAGTGGCTCTTTTTTTCTATAAACATTGCCATCTCCTTTTTATCAAGTTGTGGTGCCAACACGGTCTAGTCCAAATGTCCAGTGACGTATGGTAGTTCTAATTTAGTTTACCTTGTAGTTCACTTTGTTTCACGGAGGTGGTTCACCGTTGGAAAAGACAACGCTTTTGTAGATCAAAAGAGGGACTRTATTTCATCCCACTGTTCGGATGGCATTGGAACTGAAATGCCTGCTGGCACGAKGCCTGAGGCTGCTAGCCACGATGCAAGTTTTCACCACAGTTTTGCTTGTCATGGTAGACTTAAATGTGTGAAGTTGTTACAACCAATATGTTTTTACATTCTGTACATATTTTTTTGTAATACTTACAAGTKAATAAATTATTGAAGACACTATCTGGAAGTCCCCCTTCTTTCCTTCTGTTCATTTGACCATGCTGACCAAGCGTTAGTTTGCCCTTGTTATATCAAAATGTTTGCGCGGTTAATGATATTCTCAACAGAACACCAAGGATCCCTATAACTTATAGGTCCTTGGTCCAGTTTCCCTTTTTGCTCTTTTGTGGTGGTGTATCTTAAAGTCATTGAAAAAGTGTCCTTTGGAGTCAGGAGACAACAGCTCGTTTCTATTTCAATTACTAATCTTTCCTTTAACATCTGCCTGCTGGATCCCACCCTGGCAGAGATCATTTAAAGAACAAACAGTCTCTTTGGCTTATCAATTATAGCTTTCGCATCAATCACAAGAGGAACTGCTTACCTGTATTCAATGACATTTAATTAGTGATTTGCACATAGTCTCCTAGAGGACATTCATTGGCAGTTTCCCAGTCATTTTATATATCTATGGTAGCTCCATTAAGTCATTAATTGATCAGTGAATTTATTAGTCAGACAAATGGAACAATTAGCTCAAAGGTAATTGGGAATAGTTGTTAGAATGCATTTTCTTGAAGGACATCTCACCTTCCAGTGAGAGAAAGGGCAGTGTTAAATGGTAGCCCAAAAACCACAGGCAATTCTAAACCTGAGCCTGTTAAGTTACTCTTCCTGACACAGTGCACTACTTTGGCAATAGTGCCACAATGAAAATAACCTAGTTCTTGCCAGGTTCTAATATGTCACCGGTTTCTCAGATATTGTATTTCATCAGAGAGAATCTACAGGTTTGAACAAGTGACCCATATTACTTGTATAGTGGAAATCACTGGATTTAGTAGAAGTTGTTTGATTTTTGTATGTGTTCACMGAATACTAAGAAACAGGATCAAGGATCTACAGAGTTTGGCCTGTATAAATATTTGAAARCCATATGAAAGGAAAGCTGTGTGCAGGACTGACTTCAAATGTACCACATCATTCAAATCAATAATGGAGGCGAGGAGCCTACACCAGCACACGAAATCCTTCACTTTTTAGTCTATTTTTGGTCATTCTATTTATCAGGTAATGGGGCCATGACCAGATTAATGCAATGTCACTGTCTTTTGAATTGTCTCTCACACTTCACACATTTTTGGGGGTATGTACTGCTACCTTTTTTTTTAGGTCTTGTGTCCATGCTGTTATATTCCAACTGCATCACCTATGTTTTGGAGGCATTTTCACCCTTAAGCTTACTTCCCAGTTGAAACGGTTTGTGCAAATATTATGATGTTTGTTTTGGTGTTTGGCAGTTTTTTTTGTTGGCCTGTTTGAGCACACATTTTTTTATTGAGGCTAGTTGAAGTCTACGCCCCTTCGTCAGTGATTGGTCAAAGGTAAGGATTCTTCAATTAAGTGTTGTCATTCAATGAGAGACTAGTTATCATGCACATTTTTTCAGCGTGTAAATGAGACACAGTTGTTCACTTCGCCAAGCCGAGTTCTGCTAAGAGCAAACCGAACCTAGTGTGCGGACGGCCTGCAGGCCGATCTGGGAAGACAAGTCATGCAGGAATGTAAGAAGGACCCACCAACACCCAGCCATCCCCCGTCACGGCAACAGTCTCACCACCAACTATACACTTCTACTGATACAAAATCCAATTACCTTGATTAGAACCTCCCTGTGTGTGTCAGCAGCTTAAGCTGGATTAGTCAGCAGTATTGACTCAACCAGCACAGAAAATACAGTAGCCAAGTTTAATGCAATTCAACTTTTATTTGATTAGCGTGTTTTTGCAATTTCATCATCAAAGTGCTCTGCTCTCCCAAGSCGCAAGACCAAAACCATGTAAAGCAGGTCTACATTAATTGAAGTTAAGGAAAAAAAATTCACTAGAAGTTAGGCTTTATAGATCTTTGACCACACCATTTGGGTTTGCCAATAACAGTCATCCAGCTTGGCTGCTAACATTGTCGGCCCTGATGCCTAAATATGCCCTGCACGCTACATTTCACCCTCCTGGCCAGTGCTGTAATTTAGGGTGTTTCTGATGTGTATCCACATTCTATGGGAGGCTTCAGCTTTATGGGTCATTTAAGTTGGCTCACAGATAGTGCTTCCAGAATAGAACATTACCTCTCACTCCCCAAGCAGCTGTGAGGTAATAAGGCAGGGAAATTAGTCTGTGCTAAGGGACTTTTTTACCCTTGAGAAAAAGTACTCAACTTATTTGTGTACTTGAACTGAAGTGTGGGTCTAGTAGTTTACTTTGACATACTTCACAGGGAATGCTTTGTAAGGGTGTGTACAAGTCAAGCAGAAAGAGCAGAAGAATTTGACAGTTTCTCCCTCTGCATTGTTGCGCCCATAGTATAGCTTGCAGCTAGTGCGTCAGAGCAGTGAAGGGTGTGCAGAGGCAAGCTATCAAGCTTGCGTGAAGCTCTAAACCAACCCTGTGATTCACACCCACTCTCTAAAGAATAGCTGAGCAGTGACACAGGACTGGCTATGCACTGTCCCCCAGGCACTAAAGGAGATACCCGGTCTGACAGCCAATGAGCTGAAAGTACTACTTAATTAGTTTTTGGGGGTATCTGTACTTTACTTTACTATTTATATTTTTGACAACTTTTACTTTTACTTCCCTACATTCCTAAAGAAAATAATGTACTTTTTTACTCCATACATTTTCCCTGACACCCACAAGTACTCGTTACATGTTGAAAGCTTAGCAGGAAAGGGAAATGGTCCAATTCACACACTTATCAAGAGAACACGTGGTCAACCCCACGCTTGATGTCAACGTCAGTAATTTTTAAGCCAGTCCAACAGTAGTGATACCAACTATACCCCATATGGAAAATAATCATGAAAATCAAATACGAATCTTGTATGGCAGTGTATTTGTATATGTGTTCATGTATATGCCTTATATGACATACACAATTGAGTACATGATGTGGTGCATTTCCCACAAAGATATGGCAGTATTTGAGACAAAATATATGAATTATATGAGTCATCTACGAATATTATAAGGAATGTGTATGTGCTGAGAATGTAACAAAATAAATGCTTCCCTTATAGGTTTCAAATTGTTGTTTTTTAAGTCAACATATAAAAAAATTCTGTTATTATAAGAAAAATATAATACTTGAATAAACATTTTCAGGTATGCGTTTCTATGGTTAAGGCTGGGCAGCACCTCGTGCTAGACAGTTGATGTATTTACAGCTATGCCTTTGGTCTCCCATCCAGGGTTCTAACCAAGCCCAGCTTAGCCAAGATATTTGTCACATTACTAATGTGCTGTCATGAGAATGATTGTTGGAGATCTCCACTTAATAACTAAATAGATGAACTGCTGCTATTAGTAATTAATTTCCTCCTCTCCTCCTCCTCTCTTCCTCCTTTCCTCCTCCTCCCTCTCCTCCATCTCCTCTCTTCCCCCTCCTCCTCTTCACCATCTTCTCCTCCTCCTCTTCACCCTCTCCTACTCCTGCTCCTCCTCCTTCCACTCATCCTCACAGTGAACTTTGCTTATTTTTTCCAATAAGTGTCACATTGCATGCGTCAGTGACATCAGACAGTGGTATGCAAGTGCTTTGAAATGAGTATGTCCCATGTATGAGACCTTAGAAGGCTTAGCTTAAATGTCTCTTGTATGGTTTATATAATATAATACATGCAACATATAAGTCAGATATTACAAGAATCTTCTATGACTCTTGTAAGTATATTTGCTGCCATATGTATTGCTTACAAGTTCCAGGTAGAACATGTAAGAATCTTGTCAAATTCTTCTATCTTTTCCATATGAGATAGTCCCTGCTTTTGCGTGAATACAGCTGGTTGACAGATGGGCCATCAGAGTGCTCTCTTCGTGTGTTTCTGTTTCTCTCCAATGACCTGAGGTTGTGCTTGTGTGCACAAAGGGAGATTTAGCGCCACTTGCAAGTTCAGCTTCACGTGTGATCTCAAACAAAGCCATCTGTTATGTTTTTTGATATTCATCTTTGAAGATGTGATGATGTACGATAAATGTAGCTTCCCTTATTAAACCGTAATCCATTTTTTATAAAAGTGACAGAAGACAGCATCAGAAATCTGCAATTTTATGAAAGCAAATCTAAATGAAACCATGGTGAAAGAGAAATCACTATCTCTCATTCTGCCTGTACAAACCACTCTTTGCATACATTACATCCTATCTTCCCTCTGTACCTTAATAGGTTATTGGGGTTAATAGGCAGATCCAGGGGTCTCTCTGCGTTGGACATCCTAATACTCTATTTGACACTGAGGGCCAGGAGGTAAAKTATGTCTTCTGTTCTGGCCCATCCATAGAGGTCAACCCGGCTCCATTACTATCTCTGACCTTAGCCATGCTGGTGGAACACAGATAATACTTTCAATAACACCCACCACCACTGAGCAATAGATAAGTGCCAATTCCAATGAGTGAMTCTATAACGATGTGACCTGAAATGGGTTTCTGTGCAATCAGCTCCTGCACTGGTGTCTGGAAGGTGATCTGCCTCCTGCTATTGGGAATAATGAATGGTGAATGGGAATATTCATACATGGATTGGCCTTGGTCACATATCTGTGTGTCTTGCAGTCCTGGGTTTAGTATTTGTCAATTAAATACTTATATTCTGTATTTTTGAGTATTTCCAAATAATGTGGTGCCGAATCAACTATTCTATTTGAAGTATTTGAAAGCTTTTTTTGAAATAGCTTCCTATAAGTAGCCTACTACTTGAAAATATTTGTAAATACTTGTTTCCAAATATGTTATTTCAAATAGCCCTAGGACCAAACAGACCTGAGTTCAAATGCATGGGAGTTTTTAAATAATAGCATATTTGTGTTTGAAAATACATGCCAATACTTTCCAAGTGTATTTCCAAATACATTCCAATATTCAACTATTTGTTTTTTTCAAAGAAAAAATATCTGAATACTTACTTTGATATGTATGTGAATATAATTTAAATAATTAAGAATTTAAACCCAGGTGTGGTGTCTTGCAAGGAGATGTGATACGTTGAAAGGCTAACATCACATTGTTATTAGAAGTCAGGTTAACTGTTAAATACTGTGTGACAGTGAGGACAACTGATGAATAATGAGTGGCAACATAGTGTTTGTGTTTATTGCACCCATAAGCCTGCAACCAGTTACTCCATGTTCGAACGTGAACAGAGCAAACCCAACTAAGACCTGTCAACAAACATGGTCGCTCGGGGAAACAGGCACAGTGCCTTGTGAGACATGACTCTCTCAGGCGTTAAGGAGGCAATTAAACAGACTTSTCTCTGCCTCACACGGTCGTCACTCAGATGCTGTTTATTTGGCGCTGTGCTGCGATCTTCAGGTAGAAGTTTTCCCATAGACACAGATCTAGGATCAGCTTAYCCTCTTCTAATCCTGGTGTTAGGCATCAAAGGGAATTGTAAAAACTAGCTCTAGATCAGCATCTATGTGTAACTTCATCTAGATTCTGTGTGGCTTATCTGCTAAAAACTAGTCATTTAGCACCAGGCCTCAGGGCTTGCTCTGAATCAGCATGAGTCTTGTTGTAACCCMCAACACCAGGGTACAATGAAATGATTTGGACAGTAAAGCATAAACCTTCTTAGGTAAGTATGTATTTTTCTGTACCAAAGTTTTCCATTAAAAACAAGAGGTCAAACAAATATGTTTTTAAATGAATARACAACTCTGCCGTTGGTTTGTAAGTGCAAATATAATACCTATTTTCTGTTATTGTTTCTTTTCCTCTGTGATATCTTGTTTGGCCCATAAAGTTCCTCTCTCAATGTGAAGACACTCCATGCTGACAGTWAGTTCTGGGTAKATGTCCTTGCTTGCTTATCACTCATATTGCAAAATGTTCCTTCCGCCTCCGGACAATGTTATTTTTCGATGTAGGTAGTAGAGATCTAAAACTGTCAGAAATCAGTAGGTTAGTGTACAGTGGAGGACAAGTGTGTGGTCTATGTTAGTCAATGTGTGTGGGGAAGACAGTGAGAGACTGACTTGGTGTTTACCACAGTGGCCTTGAGATAAGAATGCATTTGTGCATCAAAACAATATCTTTATGTGTGTTCCTCTCATTTTTATTCTCT
>NW_019942783.1:158703-161968 GCF_002910315.2 Salvelinus sp. IW2-2015 | reverse complement strand
ACTTTTCTCATCTCTCTCCATCTGCTCTCTCTTTTTTCTACTCTCTCTCTCTCCCTCTTTTTCAGATGTCACTTGTTAAATCCACTTTAATCAGTGTAGGTTAAGGGGAGGAAACAGGTTAAAGAAATATTTTTAAGCCTTGAGACAATTGAGACATGTATTGTGTATGTGTGCCTTTCAGAGGATGAATGGGCAAGACAAAAGCTTTAAGTGCCTTTGAACGGGGTATGGTAGYAGGTGMCAGGCRCACCAGTTTGAGTGTGTCAAGAACTGCAACGCTGCTGTTTTTTTCACGCTCAACAGTTTCCYGTGTGTATCAAGCAGTGGAGGTTCCTCAGAGGAGGAAGAGGAGGACCATCCTTCGCAATGAAATTTCACCAAAATAAAATTGTGAAACATTAAAATAAGTTATCCTGTTTAGATAAAACTATACTAAATATATTCACGTCACCAAATAATTAATTAAAACACACGGTTTTGCAATGGTCTACAGTAGCCTCAACAGCGCTCTGTAGGGTAGCACCACGGTGTAGCCGGAGGACAGCTCGTTTCTGTCCTCCTCTGGGTACATTGACTTCAATACAAAACCTAGGAAGCTCAGAGTTCTCACTACCTTCCATAGACTGACACAGTAATTATGGCAACTTCGGAGGACGTCCTCCAACCTATCAGAGCTCTTGCAACATGAACTGACATGTTGTCCACCTAATCAAAGGATCAGAGAATTCATCTAGTACTGAAAGCATAAGCTACAGCTAGCACTGCAGTGCATATATTGTGGTGAGCAGTTGACTCGAAGAGAGAGAAAGACAATAGCTTGAAACAGCGTTTTGGAACAAATTAATTGGTTTAAAAAAACAAAGAGACGAGAGCGAAGCTAGCTTTATTTTGTTGTATTATTTTTCACCTTCACTTCACTACTGAGCTAGCAAATGCAGCGCTTAAACTAGTTTACCCTACTTAAACACCCGCCTCAAAACACTGAGGGATGCCTACGCTAGCTAGCTGACTAGGCTACCAATTGGAAAACTCTTCCAAGTAAAAGGTAAGCTTAGTTATAAATTATTGCCACCGGGTCCACCGGTAACTGCTAAACTGCGCTCGACACTGTACTGCCAGCATTATAGTGATTTCACAACCGTTAGTTTTACTAAACTATGGGACTATGAAGTTAGCTAATATTGATGACAACGATGTAGGCTGTGTTTAGCTGTTTATGTTATGATATGAAGGTTTGGCTGGAAAGGTTTCTTCACCTGGTCACAAGAGCTGTTTGTGTTTTGCAATGAAGTCCACAACAAGGAAAGAGTAAGAGGAGGAGAGCGCGTAGATGCAAGAAGGAAATATAACGAGCAAAGGATCATGCTGTTTGTATGTGGCTGCTAGAAAGTGAACTGTGTTTCGCGGGTATCAGTTCGTATTCATTTCGCCGATTCTGTTTGAAAAACAGTTCTTAAACGGAAGCAAACGGAACTAACGGGGATTAAAATACATAATTTGCAACTAATGATGCCACCCTAGATCAGCTAGATGCAGGCAAGAGTGTGCAAGGCGGTATTGAATGTGTCACTGGTCACCTTGATTACTCAAATCTTCTCCTCGACCTGTGCACCTACGTTGTAAACTTCATTCGTAGGCTAGGTTGTAGCAACCTATGAGGTATAGGGAAAATGTGAGTATAATGTAGTAGCCTAAACCTATCGATGTTACATTGAGCTGGGTGAATGGAATATGAATGACAGTCATCCAATATGCTGTAATAGAAATAAGGCCATGGTCATCATTTAAAAAAAATCTTGCTCCCACATTCTAAACTGCACCGWYCGCCACTGGTATTAAGAATGGTCCATCACCAAAAGGACATCCAGCCAACTTGACACAATTGTGGGGAAGCATTGGAGTCAACATACGCCAGCATCCCTGTGGAACGCTTTCGACACCTTKTMGAGTCCATGCCCCAACGAATTGATGCTGTTCCGAGGGMAAAAGGGGGCGCTACTCAATATTAGGAAGGTATTCCTAATGTTTTGTACACTCAGTGTAAACTTAACCTCCTAACAGGCTTACATGCTTAATTACTAACATTATGAGTAATTGCAGCTGCATTGGTCCCTGCTGGTCTCCTCTATTTTGGTCTGTTAGGACCTTTTTAGGAATGTGAAATGGAAATAGACATTTAAATAAAMACCCGAGACAAGGGGGTGTTGAAAAGCTGTGGAGAAATGTAATGGACCAAGATAGCCAACACACTGAACTGACACAGACAGATGCAGCCAGAGAGGATGGATGCATTGGAGTTTCTCTCTGGATGACAACACACCGAAATGCTGACCATCCTCCCTTTCGGTAGCCACAGAAACCACKKGCAGGTTACGAAGAGTGACCCTCTGGAAGCATCAGACATTTACTGCTTTTGTGGGGCAGGGCTGTATATCATCAGAGGTCATGACCTTTAATGTGGGTGCTGGGTTCAGTGGTGGGATTTTGTCATGTTCAGCATTGTACTCTCGCTCTGCACTGTTTGACTAACCAATATGATAACACAATAGATTATTGGTAGTAGCTCCTGGTTACGAACAGATTTTGTTCAAAACAAAATAACTTATCAAGGTTAGACCTAGGTCATTAGCTCATAATAATGTTTGTCCTCTCTTGGATTAAACTGTTGCTACTTTTTAGGGTGTAAAATAAAATAAAAAAGCATATTTTGACCAATGGTAAAATAAGATGKTAATTGTGATGATGATCCTCTAAGATTGTACAAACCTCGTCTCTATCATAATCCGTTCAAAACGTATTGACGTTTTTACCCTGGTAAGCTGGTCAAAATTAATAAAATAGCACGGCGTCATCAGACGYTGTGCGAGAATTAAGGGCTACCACTGAACTTGTCATCTTTCTCATCAAATCTGGAGGACATAAAACAGTATAAAGATATCGATTTTGAGAGACATGACATTTTTTCATATTTGTTCATATTAATGCAAAGTTCCTGTTCTTTTTCAAAAACTTCTCACAAAAACAAGTGTATCAATAGTTAGGTTTCCATCTAATAGGCGACAGATTTTCATGCAAAAATTCTAAAATCTGCATTAAAACAATATGCACATTTTCCCACCAGAGATGTTTCCATCAAATGGACTTGTTGCAGATAAAAGGCTGTGCATGATGACGTAGTGCACATAAAAATACTTTTTGTAGTTAAATTCCCATGTGTTCCATCACATTTTTAACTCTACTGACGCTTTTCTCACAACATTTTTTG
>NW_019942783.1:149431-158678 GCF_002910315.2 Salvelinus sp. IW2-2015 | reverse complement strand
TGAAATCTGAGAATCTGTCTCCGCACCACGTGCTCTCACCACTGGTGTCCCCCAGGGCTCTGTTCTAGGCCCTCTCCTATTCTCGCTATACACCAAGTCACTTGGCTCTGTCATATCCTCACATGGTCTCTCCTATCATTGCTATGCAGACGACACACAATTAATCTTCTCCTTTCCCCCTCTGATAACCAGGTGGTGAATCGCATCTCTGCATGTCTGGCAGACATATCAGTGTGGATGACGGATCACCACCTCAAGCTGAACCTCGGCAAGACGGAGCTGCTCTTCCTCCCGGGGAAGGACTGCCCGTTCCATGATCTCGCCATCACGGTTGACAACTCCATTGTGTCCTCCTCCCAGAGTGCTAAGAACCTTGGCGTGATCTGGACAACACCCTGTCGTTCTCAACTAACATCAAGGCGGTGACCCGTTCCTGTAGGTTCATGCTCTACAACATTCGCAGAGTACGACCCTGCCTCACGCAGGAAGCGGCGCAGGTCCTAATCCAGGCACTTGTCATCTCCCGTCTGGATTACTGCAACTCGCTGTTGGCTGGGCTCCCTGCCTGTGCCATTAAACCCCTACAACTCATCCAGAACGCCGCAGCCCGTCTGGTGTTCAACTTTCCCAAGTTCTCTCACGTCACCCCGCTCCTCCGCTCTCTCCACTGGCTTCCAGTTGAAGCTCGCATCCGCTACAAGACCATGGTGCTTGCCTACGGAGCTGTGAGGGGAACGGCACCTCCGTACCTTCAGGCTCTGATCAGGCCCTACACCCAAACAAGGGCACTGCGTTCATCCACCTCTGGCCTGCTCGCCTCCCTACCTCTGAGGAAGTACAGTTCCCGCTCAGCCCAGTCAAAACTGTTCGCTGTCTGGCACCCCAATGGTGGAACAAACTCCATCACGACGCCAGGTCAGCGGAGTCAATCACCACCTCCGGAGACAACTGAAGAACCCCACCTCTTTAGGAATACGCTAGGATAGGATAAAGTTAATCCTTTAACCCCCTCCCTTAAAGAGTTAGATGCACTATTGTAAAGTGGTTTGTTCCACCTGGATATCATAAGGTGAATCGACAATTTGTATAGTCCTCTGATAAGAGCGTCTGTAAATGACTTAAATGTAAAAATTGTACAATGTAAATTTTTTGCGAATATACTGCAAGTGGGTGCCCAGCTCGTATTGGGCAGGTGCGCGTGCCTGTTGGCTTGAGTGGTACGTATAGCCAGATGATAAGACTATCATTGGACAAAAGAGGGCATAGATATTATTTACTGTGTTGTATATAACGAGTGTCCCCCGACACAACTGAGCAAGGAAGAGGGCCTTGGTCAAGAGAATGTGTGACAAGGAACCCGGCTGGTCACGGTCGGTAATAATGCTCCCGCGAGATTGCTCCTCGTGACGTAGAATTGCGCTTAGATGGAGGAACTTCCAGATAGGACAACTCATGCTCTGCGAGTATTCTGAAGTATCCGATCGTAAGTAGGCCTTTGATATGGTCAGAGATGGCCAGAGACGGCAAGACCCGAGGGAAAAGGACAGGTGACAGCACTCGCGCTCATGATGATTTTGCCAAGGAATGGCACCGTAGAAGATTCGCAATCAGCCACCATAAAGATAACAAGAGGGTCTCTTGGGGGTTCTGATGGGGAACACAAGATTAGGAACCCTTGGACTGCCACTTATTGGAAGTGCGGAACATCTGGACGATAACTCTTTTGGCACCTTCCAGTGGCAGGGAACTGGGGAGATAATAGCATAGGAGGGAATACGATGCTAGCGAAGTGAACGCAGGTGGTTGAGATGGCATGCAATACAATGCTAGTGGAAAGAGGTATTCTCCCAGTTGATGGCATGAAGAGAAGACTCCTGCGTGGAGACTACAAGTAGCAGCATAGAGGGACAGAGGAAGCCAAAGAGAGAAAGTCACTGAGGAGGGAGGAGTTCCTGTGGAAATGAAGAGTACCTTGCTTACCAGAGTCTCCTTTCCACGGACAACTACAGGACGTACGGGAGTGTAACGGATCTTTCATCTTTTCCCAACAGCAGCACAAACACCAAGAACCAAACGACTTGAAGGGCAGTCACAGCTTATAGATCATGAGAGCAACAGGATCGTAGATGAATGGTCTTCTTTGTGGAGCTAGAGGGCCTCTGAAGACAGTAGTGCCTTACGGAGTGTGTCGAACCCGAGCCGACAGTAGCAGAGAACATGCTCTGGAGGGAGAACTCCTGTGAGACAAAACTCGATTTGAAGCCTGTGCAGCAAAATCCTCTGGAGGCACGTCACCCTCCGCATCAACTAACACGCCTTGAGTAGGGAGGCTTGACGAGCGAGTCGCTCTCGCCAGTAGAGAACACTGAGACAGGGAAGAGCATAATGAAAGACATTGTCGTCCTCAATGATCAAGCAAGGAGAAACTGGGGCACAAAAAAGACAGTTCTCAGAGCAAATACAGGTAACCTACAGACATGAGCCCAAAAAAGGACTGTATTGCGCTTCAAACCCAAAGTAAAAGAGTGGATTCACAGAAAGACATCTAGAGAAACACCTGATATTCGTTTTTATTTTGTTAGAAGTGACAGGAGGTTCTGAACACTGGATCATCTATTTCCGTTTTCTTTATAAATAAAATACCTTGTGTTTATATGTTTTGTTCATTTCGTGGCGCGTAATGGTGACCGATTTAATGCTAAAACGAGACAGTGAATTATATAATATGAGGATGTATGTCATTTCGAGAGTGGGTATTTTTGTTAGGGAATAGACAGGCTGGGTAATAGAAGATAAAAGCACAAAAAAAATAAGAGTTTCATGAGTTGTTGTTGAGAAGTAAAAACAAGTCAAGAGGGTCGGCGAGTGAAAACCATATATTCAATACATGGGAAAAAATGGGCTACAACAGTGGTTCTCGCTATGTATACATATAACCGATTGCACTCTTGCGCTCTCATTAGTAATAACATCTGATAACTGGGTCTCTTGAGTCTATGAGTACATCATGCAAATTATGGAGCGTTATGTCTTACGTTAGGACTCAACGGTATGACTAATCGCTACTTCACGATCCAACGTACTAAGACTAAACAAAACAATCACCAGGGTACTAAGCTGGCCACATCACTGAATAGAAACAGTCACAGTCGTGGGCTACACAGACCATGAGTGGGCCAAAGCCGAATCCGTCAAAGTGCTAGAGCGCTTATGCCATCGGAGAATAACGGTTTGAAAATCCAAGGGCTCTGAGTCCGCCCAGCGCACCGGCATCGCCAGTACGCGGTTTCGAGCTTGTGCCACGTCGATGTAGAGTCCACCATAGTTGTGAATGCCAACGCCCGCTCTGTCGCAGAGTCCCGTCGTCCGGGGGCCTAACGTTGGGGAGGACGGGGGTTTCTATTGGGGCGCCCGCGGTGAGGGAGAGATTCGTACATCTTTGGCTCCACAATCGGGGTGCCGTCCGCGTAGCACCGCTTTACCTGTGGCGTGGCTGGGGCGCAGGGGTTGCCTTAAGAGCCCGGCTGCGACGAGCGTATGGTTCACCTCGCTGGGTGTTACGACATGTTTCGCTCCGTCGACTCCTAGACAACACTCACTGTGAGGGCTTGGCTGGGGTTGTGCAGGCTGGCGCATCGCCCTGCAGCGACCGTTTAAGAGCTGGGGCGACGTGTGTGGTCTGATAAACGAGTGAGGGATAGCATGTTGGCCTTCGTGACCACTATCCACGGTGGTGTCTGTGGCTTCCGGGGTTAATTGTCGGGTTCGGGCATTGTGACGTCAAAACGAGAGCCTAGCTGGTCTGTCTGACCCGTTTGTGGTTGTGCGTTCTCCCGGAGGAACGCCACGTCGCTCCGTGACACTCATGTGCCTGTCCTCCCGAGAGAGAGTCCCGGAGTATCGGAGAATAATGCAGCGATGGAAACCAACGAATTGGGGAGAAAAAAGGTAGAATAAATAAATAAATAAAAATGAAAAAACAACAGTGCTGAATATTTTATCACATTCGATTCACAACAACAGAAGGTTCTGGTCTACGTTTTAGTCTGCACACAACACACAGGTTTCCTCCTGTGAAAATACATCAACTTTACTGGTTTCATACAGGGTGTGCTTGTTAGTGTTTGGAGAACTTGTGAGGGTCAGTTTTAGTGTTAGGGTTGATATTGAAAAGGTGTTCCCTGGATGTTGCTGTATGTCTGAGTTTGTGATGTCTGGGAGTCTGGAAGGTTTCACTGTGTGTTTGTGGTCTGGAGGTGCTGCGTAGAAAGATTGTATAAACAGAGCTGTTTGAAGATATCTCTCTTTCAGAGTGAGGTGGTAGACCCACGCTTTAAATCAACGTGTGGGGAGCCTCAGCCTGAACAAAAGCCGGACATAACAGGGATGAGAAGGTGACAACAGACTATAAATCCACAGACCTCTTCGATGTTGGTGAGTCCTTTGGTGTGGATAATTAGTCGCGCCAACCCCCGCAGAGGAGACATGGGGAGACCACCCACAACATTCCCACCCAACCTGTACCTCATCCTCACCCTGGCGACACTGAGCTCCTAAATCCTGGTCGTAAAGGGAGGGACCCTGCTGCATAGGGAGGTCACAAAATGTTACTGCCAATCAAGCAATGGCAACCCCTTTTCTCCACTTTATGTCCTGCCTTTGTCCAGTGCCTGTACTACTTTAATGAGATTTGTGACAAAACACTTCCCTTGGGGTCTCTTTGTACAAGCTGAGGACAGAGAAGTGGATATCACACAGAGGTTGTTCTTGTCGCCATTAAATCTCAAACGTTGCTTTGTTGCACGAAGTCACACTTCATGGTCCAAATTGATTTCTTTACAGTCTTAAGGCTCTTTTTTAAATGGTGGGGATCATAATCCTTACATTTCAACACTCGAAGTAGAACAATACCTTGGAGAGTGGTAAGCCTCTCTCAAAATTCCAATATTCCCAGATGTGAGTGCCATGTAGCAAGTTAACACTTGGACTGGTCCCCCTCCGTATTTAAGCCACCACAGCTATTACAGCCCCAGCAGGAGAGACTGAACCATTGTGTGGCACAAGAGGAGGGGGGAGGAAGCATGCGGAGGAGGAGGGGAGATGGATCAGTCGGCCCCTGTACGCGGGAGACCTCACCTCAGATCTGCTTATCTGCGAAAGGGAAATGAAAGGTCTCAGACTGTTTAGCAGCAATGCCACTGAAATACCCTGCGGTTTTCCAACCTATTGGTTGATTACCATTGTACGTTCAATGAGTGCTTGGATTATTATTTGACTGTCTCATTTTGAAACAACTGAGCTCAGCCAGAATGTGCTGGGGAACCAGACAAAACAACACGTCATTAGCCTTGACATGGTAACACAACATGGCAGAATAGAGTAGAGAAAGACTACACAAGAAATAGTCACTTAACAACACCATGTGAAGATTTGTTTCTTCTGCACATGTTTAGCTTGGCATAGAACTGTAAATAAAGGGCAATTGTTGTAAGCCAATCAATGTAAGACAATCAATGTTGGTTTGCCTGCGTAATTATGACTGTCATAACACACACAAAAAAAGACCTTGGTAAATTATATTAGCAAAGCATTCTTTTATCCAGGATAAAAAGCCACATTTTATGACAACCATGTTTCTCCCATGAACACAGGAGCTTTTTCAGACAAAGAAAACAGTGTATAAAGTCAATATACTGCCCAATATTTCTGTGGAACATTATACGTTAGACTGAAATGGAACCAGCCATGATGGTGTGTAAAGACGAGCCTCCTCATATAGGTGACATACGTACAGTATGCACACAGCACACGTTTTCTTCTTATAGTGTCAATAATGGTGGCATGAAAGTCCCTTCTAAAGTAGATTCACCTTGGTGAAGACATAAGGAGACATTAAGCTTGGTGAAGACATAAGGAGACATATAAGCTTGGTGAAGATAAAGACATAAGATGGAGACATAAGACTAAGCTTGTGGGCATAAGGAGACATTGTTGTGAAGACATAAGAAGACATATAAGCTTGGTGAAGACATAAGGAGACATATCAGCTTGGTGAGACATAAGGAGAACATTAAGCTTGGTGAAGACATAAGGAGACATATAAGCTTGGTGAAGACATAAGAGACATATAAGCTTGGTGAACGACATAAGGAAATAAAAGCTTGGTGAAGCATAAGACATATAGCTTGGTGAAGACTAGGAGACATATAAGCTTGAGTGAGACATAAGGAAGACATATAAGCTTGGTGAAGACATAAGGAACATATAAGCTTGGTGAAGACATAAGAAGACATTAAGCTTGGGTGAAGACATAAGGAGCATATAAGCTTGGTGAAGACATAAGGAGACAATATGCAGTTGTGAAGACATAGGAGACATTAAGCTTGGTGAAGACATATAAGGAGACATATAAGCTTGGTGAAGACATAAGGAGACATATTAAGCTTGGTGAAGACATAAGGAAGACATTAAGTTGGTGAGACATAAGAAGACATATAAGCTTGGTGAAGACATAAGGAGACATAAGCTTGGTGAAAGACAAAGAACTATAAGCTTGGTGAAGACATAAGGAGACATATAAGCTTGTGAAGACATAAGAAGACATTATAAGCTTGGTGAAGACATAAGAAGCATATAAGCTTGTGAGACATAAGAGACATATAGCTTGGTGAAGACATAAGGAGACATTAGCTTGGTGAAGACAATAAGGAGACCTATAAGCTTGGTGAAGACATAAGGAGACATATAAGCTTGGTGAAGACATAAGAAGGACATATAAGCTGGGTGAAGACATAAGGAGACATTAAGTTGGTGAAAACATAAGAAGACATATAAGCTTGGTGAAGACATAAGGAGACATATAAGCTTTCTGGTGAAGACATAAGGAGACAATAAGCTTGGTGAGACACATAAGCTGGAAGACATATAAGCTTGGTGAAGACATAAGGAGACATTAAAGCTTGGTGAAGACATAAGGAGACATTAAGCTTTGGTGAAGACATAAGAGACATATAAGCTTGGTGAAGACATAAGGAGACATATAAGCTTGCGTGAAGACATAAGGAGACATATAAGCTTGGTGAAGACATAAAGAGAGACATAAAAGCTTGGTGAAGACAAGGAGACACATAGCTTGGTGAAGACATAAGGAGACATATAAGCTTGGTGAAGACATAAGGAGACATATAAGCTTGGTGAAGAACATAAGGAGACATATAAGCTTGGTGAAGACATAAGAAGACATATAGCTTGGTGAAGACATAAGGAGACATATAAGCTTGGTGAAACATAAGAGACATATAAGCTTGGTAAGACATAGGAGACATATAAGCTTGGTGAAGACATAAGGAGACATTAAGCTTGGTGAAGACATAAGGAGACATATAAGCTTGGTGAAGACATAAGGAAGACATATACTTGGTGAAACATAAGGAGACATTAAGCTTGGTGAAGACATAAGGGACATATAAGCTTGGTGAAGACATAAGGAGACATATAAGCTTGGTGAAGACATAAGGAGACATTAAGCTTGGTGAAAGACATAAGAGAGACATATAAGCTTGGTGAAGACATAAGGAGACATATAGCTTGGGTGAAGACATAAGGAGACATATAAGCTTGGTGAAGACATAAGGAGACACTATTGTTTTCCCTTTTTTGGATCTTTAAAGGTTGGGTTGTTGGTCAGGTAAGACTTGCCCATAAGCATTTAGGCTCAGGGCAGGTCTTCCCATAAGCTGTAAATGTTACAGTTTTGATATGGAGTAGGTGAACCAGATCTGGGACAAAAAATAGCGGTGCAGGGTGTCTTGGGTAAAACCCTAAGGAAGTATCTATGGGACTGGGTTTCAAAGCACACAATGCAATGCCACATGATCCCAAAAGCTGCCACCTCTGTACAATTTATATGTATGAGAAATCTCACTCTTTGTTTATTTTTGGGATCGTGTTGCTACTGATATACACTAGATACATTCATTATTATTAATTAGTTCCACCCCGAGAGATTTGTTGCGCTTGGCCTAAGATTTACCCAGCACCCCATCTGGCCCTAGTCAGAAACATGGCCAGAGTCCACACAGACATTTGAGGGAAAACAGGACTCCACAAACCATGGCTATCATCCCACACACTGCATGGGGCGGCGGTGAACAATTGGCCCAGCGTCGTCCGGGTTAGGGGAGGGTTTGGCCGGCAGGGATGTCCTTGTCACATCGTGCTCTAGCAACTCCTGTGGCTGGCTGGGTGCAGTGCACGCTGACACTGTCGCCAGGTGTACGGTGTTTCCTCTGACACATAGGTGTGGCTGGCTTCCGGGTTAAGCGGGCATTGTGTCAAAGAAGCAGTGCTGCTCGGTTGGGTTGTGTTTCGGAGGACGCACGGCTCTTGACCTTTGCCTCTCCCGAGTCCGTACAGTTGCAGCGATGGAAACCACGAAATTGGGGAGAAAAAAGGGTAGAAAAATAAATAAATACAAAATTGAAAAAACAACAGTGCTGAATATTTTATCACATTGATTCACAACAACAGAAGGTTCTGTCTACGTTTAGTCTGCACACAACACACAGGTTTCCTCCTGTGAAAAATACATCAACTTTACTGGTTTCATACAGGGTGTGCTTGTTAGTGTTTGGAGACTTGTGAGGGTCAGTTTTAGTGTTAGGGTTGATATTGAAAAGGTGTTCCCTGGATGTTGCTGTATGTCTGAGTTGTGATGTCTGGGAGTCTGGAGGTTTTCACTGTGTGTTTGTGTCTGGAGGTGCTGCGTAGACAGATTGTATAAACAGAGCTGTTTGAAGATATCTCTCTTTCAGAGTGAGGTGGTAGACCCACGCTTTAAATCAACGTGTGGGGGAGCCTCAGTCTGAACAAAAGCCGGACATAACAGGGATGAGAAKGGTGACAACAGACTATAAATCCACAGACCTCTTCGATGTTGGTGAGTCCTTTGGTGTGGATAATTAGTCCGCCAACCCCCGCAGAGGAGACATGGGGAGACACCCACAACATTCCCACCCAACCTGTACCTCATCCTCACCCTGGCCGACACTGAGCTCCTAAATCCTGGTCGTAAAGGGAGGGACCCTGCTGCATAGGGAGGTCACAAAATGTTACTGCCAATCAAGCAATGGCAACCCCTTTTCTCCACTTTATGTCCTGCCTTTGTCCAAGTGCCTGTACTACTTTAATGAGATTTTGTGACAAACACTTCCCTTGGGGTCTCTTTGTACAAGCTGAGGACAGAGAA
>NW_019942783.1:145561-146900 GCF_002910315.2 Salvelinus sp. IW2-2015 | reverse complement strand
ATTGTTTTCCCTTTTTTGGATCTTTAAAGGTTGGGTTGTTGGATCAGGTAAGACTTGCCCATAAGCATTTAGGCTCAGGGCCAGGTCTTCCCATAAGCCTGTAAATGTTACAGTTTTGAATGGAGTAGGTGAACCAGATCTGGGACAAAAATAGCGGTGCAGGGTGTCTTGGGTAAAACCCTAGGAAGTATCTATGGGACTGGGTTTCAAAGCACACAATGCAATGCCACATGATCCCAAAGCTGCCACCATCTGTACATTTATATGTATGAGAAATTCACTCTTTGCTTTTATTTTTGGGATCGTGTTGCTACTGATATACACTAGATACAATTCATTAATTTAATTAGTTCCACCCCCGAGAGATTTGTTAGCGCTTGCCTAAGATTACCCAGCACCCCATCTGGCCCTAGTCAGAACACATGGCCAGAGTCACACCACAGATTTGAGGGGGAAAACAGGACTCCACAAACCATGGCTATCATCCCACACACTGGTCATCAGGGGATAGATGTTAAAGTACTTTGCCCCCTCTTTTTATGACAATCTGCAAATAACATTTTCTCCGAGACAGACAGACAAACTCAGGAGAGAGTGCCTTGTTGACTTCCTTACCAAAGCTAGTTTGCATATGGTTGTTAGCCTATCAAGGGTGAATCTGTTTTTCCCATTTCAGAGATCATCCAGACGGTTTGGACTTTGGATTTTCCACCCTGTGGATCAGTGGTGCAGACAGGAAAAAGTGGAACAGTGTAATAAAATCGGAATTCCACACATTTCATTTCGACATGTATTTGATCCTCCCATCCTCTTTAGAATTCATATTTCTTCCCCTGTCCATTCTAGAACCAGGCAGTATCTTCTGAGAACATCCTCTCACATCCACCACGGATGTTATCCTTCTCCACATACATTATTCATTAGCCTACTACCTGCTCTCCTTTATAGTATACATAAAAGTATGAGTATATCTTTATGTGCAGCTGCAAATGACAGTGTGTGTGCCTATGGAGGATATGTAGTATAAAAGTGTACATGCATATTTGCATACTGTAATGTAAGGCTAGAGAGAGAGTATGCGCTGACCAACTGTCAAGTGTCTTCACTGACCTTTTCAAACTCTCCCTGTCTGAGTCTGTAATACCAACATGTTTCAAGCAGACCACCATAGTCCCTGTGCCCAAGAACACTAAGGTAACCTACYWAAATGAGTACCGACCCGTAGCACTCACATCTGTAGCCATGAAATGCTTTGAGAGGCTGGTCATGGCTCACATCAACACCATTATCCCAGAAACCCTAGACCCATTCCAATTTGCATACCACATCAACAGATCCA
>NW_019942783.1:124294-139328 GCF_002910315.2 Salvelinus sp. IW2-2015 | reverse complement strand
ACGCCCCCATTCTTATCGACGGCTGTGAGTGGAGCAGGTTGAGAGCTTCAAGTTCCTTGGCGTCCACATCACCAGCAAACTAACATGGTCCAAGCACATCAAGATAGTTGTGAAGAGGGCACGACAAAACCTATTCCCCCTCAGGAGGGAGACTGAAAAGATTTGGCATGGGTCCTCAGATCCTCAAAAGGTTTTACAGCTGCACCATCGAGAGCATCATGAGGGGTTGCATCACTGCCTGGTATGGCAACTGCTCATTCTCCCCGACCGCAAGGCACTACAGAGGGTAGTGCGTACGGCCCAGTACATCATCGGGGCCAAGCTTCCTGCCATCCAGGACCTCTATACCAGGCGGTGTCAGAGGAAGGCCCTAAAAATTGTCAAAGACTCCAGCCAGCCTAGTCATAGACTGTTGTCTCTGCTACCGCACGCCAAGCGGTACCGGAGCACCAAGTCTAGTGTCTAACCAGACTATTTGCACCCCCCCATACGCTGCTGTCCCCGGTCGTATGCATTTGGCTGAAGATTGTCCCCTGCTGCCTAGTATTTGTCTGCTACTGGACTGTCTCTCTGTCTTTTCTCCCATATGCCCCTATCCCTCATCTTCTTATGTATCTCTCCAAATCTTTGAAAAGCTATTTTCCCATCTCAACCATTTTCTCCTATTTTTCTCTTTCACTGCCTAGCTGTGTCTCTCTATTTCTGAGCCTGCACTACATTGCTCTGTTCTTCTCCTCCTTTTCCTCCTTTTCTCTCTCTCTCCCTCTACCTCTCCTATCTTATCTCTCAATCACCTCTGCTTCCCTCCTCTCCCCCCTTGTCCCTCTCTCCCCCTCAATATCTATCTCCTTCTCTGTCTCTACATCTCCCTTCTCTCACTCCCTTCTCTTACTCTCTCTGTCTCTTTCGCTCCCTGTCTCTCTCCCTCTTCTCTCTCTCTCCTTTGTCTCTCTCTGTCCTCCATGTAATTGCAGCCTACTACAGAGCTCTTGTACTCCTCCACAACAGCCCCTTTGTGTGTCACCTGGGGGGAGGGAATCCACAGGTCTGTCATCCACTCGCCTGTCTGTCTCCTTCTCTCCTTCTCTCCATCCCACATGGCCACACACTATCCTCATTGTCTTCCACTCTTCCACTGTAGCATCCCAGGCTCGCAAGGCCCAATTATCACAGTCTTTCGTATACGCACCCGAGCAACCCAAATTAACGGCCCTGTAATTATGTTGTTAGTGTAGTGTGCTCGGTGTCGAGGTGTTCTTTGCGTTTGTGGTTTGCATCACACAATGGAATGTGATGAGGAAGAAGCTCTTTTGATGGATCTCAGTCTCAGACCTGTATATTTAGAATGAAAAGGACCCAAATTGGAGCTGTGTGTGTGTGTGTGTGTGTGTTGTGTGTGTGTGTGTGTGTGTGTGTGTGTGTGTGTGTGTGTGTGTGTGTGTGTGTGTGTGTGTGTGTGTGTGTGTGTGTGTGTGTGTGTGTGTGTGTGTGTGTGTGTCGTGCGTGCGTGCGTGCGTGCGTGCGTGCGTGCGTGCGTGCGTGCGTGCGTGCGTGCGTGCGTGCGTGCGTGCGTGCGTGCGTGCGTGCGTGCGTGCGTGCGTGCGTGCGTGCGTGCGTGCGTGCGTGCGTGCGTGCGTGCGTGCGTGCGTGCGTGCGTGCGTGCGTGCGTGCGTGCGTGCGTGCGTGCGTGCGGAAAATTCGCAAAATGTACAGCGAACATTCCAATTAGCCTGTTCAACAGCAAGAAGATACCTCTAAAGGCAGTATGCCAACCTCTCACTTGTCAAGGACACCATGTGAGCACCAATGCTATGTGCAGGCAAGTTGACCTGAGCTTTATTTAGAGCAGGTCTGTCTGCAGCCAACCTGGGCTCCTTTTCTTCTGACATACTGAGCTTCTGACGTCACAGAGCTAAACCCTACACAGCACCACAGCACCCACCTGAATCCTGGCACCTGATAGGAGGAAAACATAGAGCCGGGAAGACAAGGACGGGAAGGGCTCAAAGAATACACGTCATAGGGACACTGTGTAGGAGTCAATTAAGAACGTACATTGTCATGGAAGGAAAAACATGACTGGAGGCTGGGGAGTTGGGGCTGAGCCTTATATATAGAGCCCATCGAAATTTGATTGGTGCACAATACACCATGGGATGTTTTTCCAATATGTCGTATTTTTGACAAATACAGCTCTTAATGTTTCCTTAATTTTTAATTGATTTATTTATATTATTATTAGGGGTGCCCCCGCCCTCCAATTGACCACTCACTCCACTCCCTTCTTGACCCCTTCTAACAAGTCTCTGCAGAACGAGTCCCTCATCACTTTCTGCACTGCTCCTTCCAGTTCCTCTGGCATGACAAGTCTGATTAAAGGTTCTGAGTACCAACTCCGTCTCAGCCATGACAGAGCTCAAAGGATCACAGTCAGGCCACATGCAGATCCCCACTCCACAATTAACCAACGGAGGGAGGGAGGGAGAGAGAGAGGGAGAGAGAAACGGGCAGATTAAATGCTGGGGGGACAGCCAGGGCTAAATATAGCTAATACTGCAATAAGGGAGCAACCGCCAAGAGAATGAAATAGAGGGAAGTGGAAGGGAATGGCTTTTTTTGGAAGGTGGCGATGGGTGCCCGGGAGAGTTGAACTGATGTGACCCTAGGGAGTACGAGGAAGATAAAGTTTGTGGTGTATGCTCACAGTCACAGTTGAACCATTGGTAATCCCATTGATTTAGTTTAAACTCAYCACAAGTCAATATCCAACATTTGAAACTGATTGTTACAATGCACATTTTTTGGCTCCTGCTTATCAACTGCCATATCTGTGCAAATGTTCATGGTATACAGTACCTGTTATTCATGTACAGTGCTCCAGTTCATCTAGAATGTTTCCCCCTTTTATGGAAATCTGTATTTAAGTCACACATCAACAACGGAAGCTTGTTAGAAGTTCCAGTGGAGAGAGAAAAACATTTACGTCATTTCGATCTTTGATATCATCATGGTCCATTTAAAAGTCATCTGATTTGCATGTCTCCTGCCTGTCTGTCTCAGTGATAGAATGTCCTCTTCCTCTGTGCCACCACAAACCACAGTCCCTGGTCTGCCTGAACACCCAAGCAAACACATAATTGTATGTTGATGATATGACTTCCTGTTGAAGATGGTACACTAAACGCAACATACAACACGGTAAATTACATGTTTTCCAACTGATCCTTGACAAACAACTAGGCCTATGTAATAAAAAAAATGTAACCTTTATTTAACTAGGCAAGTCAGTTAAGAATAAATTCTTATTTACAATGACGGCCTACCCTGGGCCAATTGTGCCCAGCCCTATGGCACTCCCAATCACAACCAGATGTGTTACATTCTGGATTTGAACCAAGGACTGTAGTGATGTCTCTTGCACTGTGATGCAGTGCCTTAGACTGCTGCGCCACTCAGAATTTTTTTGCATTGGATATTCAACCTCATAACCTTTTAAAATCATATTTGACACACACAATGTATACCGCCCTCACAAAAATGTCTACTTTTCTTCCAAGTCCTATTTTCAGTAACGGGTTTTCCCATGTCAGACCTGGTTGCCACAGTAACAGTTTGGTTTCCCTTGGTGCTTTCAACATCTATTATCTACCTGGAGAGGTAGCTCTCCCAGTCTAAATAGTTGGAAATTAGGTTTATTTTTCGCTGCTGTGTCAGGGTCGAGGGTTAAGAGGCACATTTGGTGTACTCCTTTCCCTCAGTAAATGCAAGCTTTTGAAGACTCCCACCAAACATGTTAGTAGACACTACTGTATAGAGAAACAACCAAGAACAAGTTGAGGGTATAGTTTTTCAATATCGTTGATGGTTTTTTGGGAGACAAGCCGTAAGCAGTTGACCAGTTGACTAACCATCTTATGAATCACGCGAGCCCTTTTAACTTGAAATAGTTTTCTCCAGGGTCGTCTTCTAGGGACATTTTGATCTTGAAAGGCGTGATATGAAATGGAGACCACATGAGAAGTAATGAGGAGCACTTATGGGCTATTGTCATTGGCAGAGACAGGGTCAGGGTTAGGGTGAATCCCCTGCAGTCGAGCGTGTGCCATTTGTAAGCTCAAGGTCGAGGCTTGCCTTTGTGTCTCTTTGTTTTGGGTTTCCATCATCCACATGCCTGACCCCCTCCCCTCCCTGACCCCCCCCCTCTGCCGAACCTGTCTCTTATACACATCTAGATGTGTATAAGAGACAGTCCCCACTCTCATCAGATATACAGGAGGCTCAGCTCCCTATAACCCCCATCCCTCCAACTACTGCGATGGCACACCCCTCCCAATGCCTTCTGGGATTTCCAGTCCCATATGCCCACAATATCAGCTGTGTTTGAACCTCTCAGCAGACCAGTATTATATCTCTGTGTGAAGGGCAGTCAGACATATTAAAGGCCCAATGCAGCCGTTTTTATCTCAAAATCAAATAATTTCTAGGGAACAACTACCTTACCTTAYTTATAGTTTTCCATTAAAATGGTCAGAAAGAAACAAAAATGGCTTCAGATCCGCTTTAGCCAACATCCGTAAAGCAGTTGTTTTGATGGTATCGGAGGTGGAACTGCATTATGTCTGTCAAATCCACAAGTGGCTCCTGGMATTACACCTAAAGTGGACGTTGCCATTGTCTGCACGGAGTCGCATTAACAGAARTCCCATGCAGCCTTTTTTACAAGTTACATCACTGGAATGTGAGATCTACACCTCGACTAGGATGATAGAAATCCTTATTATTTAGTTGATAGATTTTTCAATTTGAGCGTAATTATTTCTATATAGCCTACACTTTCTTGTTCTGAATACGTGGGTGTGGCTTTATGACAATGATCGCAAGAGCAGCTACTCACAGATTGAATGGCTCCAATCCAGTTCCACCTCCATTTCACCTCTGACACCGCCAAACCATCCCCTCAGGGCCGGTTCCAGGCATTAGCAACATAAGTGGTCGCTTAGGGCTCCAGGCCAATAGGGGGCCCCCAACCCAATCAATGTTTTCTTAGGAACTCAGTGGGGGTCTAAACTTACTGTTTAGAGTTAGAATAGTAGTATACACAAGGTGCAAGTTTGACATTTGGATGTGCATCAGATTTTTTGGTTTTGTTATGTCAGTCACTKACAGTCACTCAATTAGCCATGTCAGTTAACAATTTTAGATTGCTAAATTAGTCTAGCCAGCTATCTAAACTTGTAGTAATCATGGCCGCATACYGACCAGGCATGCAGGGCACATGGCAAGGTGCACTGACCTCCAGGGGGCCCACTCAGATATCCTTAACATGGCATAAGTCATGGAAAAGAATTGCAGGGAAATAACTGTAAAACTGAACAAAACTATCTCTGCCGCATGGTAAAACGTGTAGAATTTCAAGAAAATTMACTTTAAAACACCAACAACAAAAAGATCACGGTCAACAGGGGGGACGGAGGTGTTTTTAGGTGGGGGGTGTCACTTAGGGCCCCCAAAAGGCCCCCAAAAGGCTAGACCCGGCCCCTTATTCTCTATGTGGGTGTCTGCTATTGCTAGTTAAYGCTTGATCTGATCGAATTTGAGGTTTGGAACTCTCTTTGTTATTGGTCTAAATTAAGTTATGATGTCACCAGGCAAGCGAAAAACTCCACCCTGATAGATTGTATTTTCAACCAGCAACTATCAGGAAATAACACGGATCAAATTTCTTCACACTTTTACAGTGTTAGTTTCATSWACTGTTGTACAATATGATACAAAAAACAGGAAAAACATGATTTCTACTTCACTGGGCCTTTAAATAGTGATTGAATAATGCCCTGTGATTAGCCTATGCTGTTTGAAACTCACAAAGGGAAAAATTCAATTCAAGTCTGGGGATAAATATTTGGTCTTCAAATGTATTTTTTATTGCCAGACATATTGTGGTGGTTCTAAGGAATGCAAAACTTCTGAATTTAATCTCAACAGTTCTAGCAGACAGTTCTAGCAGATTTTCAGGTTGCTGAAAGTACTGAATCACTAATGCATTTTCCTCACATATTCCAAAAATGAACATAGCTATTTCTCTTCGATCAAAACATTATTTACCCCTCGATGGACATTAATTTCCTGAAGGCCATCATTATGGCTTCAAAGTTGTTTAGAAGCTAAGATTGTACGTCCAGGCGTAAATAGAACCTTCTGTATATTGTGTATCGTATTGTTTTCTATTGTCATTACAGATGTAGGATCTTAATTTGAGCCAGTTTGCTACAGCAAGAAACKAATCCTGCAGCAACAGGAATTGTGAATTATTATGTGGATTAGAATTAATGGAACATTTTTGTAGGGGGTTGATACATTTTTCGTTAGGACAAATCAAGTCTGACATTTTAAAGTGGAAATTACAAACTTTAGAAGCCTTTTTAAACCTCAAATACACTACAAGGAAAATTCTCAGCAACAAAAGAGTGATCAAATGAAGATCCTACATCTGTATGTATGTTTACTGCCCAGGAACCGCAGTCTTCTACAACACTAATATTATGTGCATCATATTGAATCACATGGGTGCTTTCGTTTTTGTTTGATGGGATGTCCCAGTAGGACACAGGCCTATTGTTTACCTGTCCGTGAGTCATGAACTCAATACCGGAACAAACTGGAGTTAGTAGAGCTATTGTTCTAGATAAGAAAGCTCTGTAAAAACACAAAGGTCACAAAATAGGGTCAGTCAACACTAAAAATACCCATCTCCCATACGCACACATCCGTATTTACAGTCCAGTATGGTGCCAACTATATGTGTTGCTGTGTTGTGTTGTGTCTTCCTCTGAGGGACAGTAGAGGGGGATTCTGGGCCGGGGAAGCAGTTCTGACAGATGAACTCAACAGCCACAAGTGTCCGGGGCTTTAGGAAAATGAGGGAGGGGTCTGTGGGTGTGAGGGCCTCTCAGTGGAGTGACATGGGTTTTAGCTATGAGACATACTCTTCCAGTCAACTGGCTCTCAAACTCCCTTTCAAGATGTGCACATTGAGACCACAGCAGGTTTTTGTTTGTATGGAATGTGCAGTACAGTAACCCTGTGGTTATGATAAATGGATATTACCTTTTCCCTTATGAAAGCAAAATCATTTAAAACCTCTAACTCGTAGATAGCAAGAGACACCATTTCCTTTCAGTCAGATGCAATGTTCTTGTCACTACATTTAGCTCTCTACAAAACATTTCCTATAGACTTGACAGGCAAACTGAAAAATATAGCTTCATAAATGTGGGAAACTGCAGTGGTCTATCTCAAACATACCCCTGTTGTCCAGTGCAATGGTAAGATAACGAAAGTGTTAACCATCCACCACAGTCCCCAGGTCTCTTRCCAAGTGTCTGGTAAAAACATTTCTCCTGTTTAGGCTACTGTATGTCACCAGCGACTAAAACAAAAACACTGCTSCAACTGGCCAAAGAAAACAAGTCCACAAGTCCCATCCTGCCTGGTCCACCATGGCTATATTTAGACAGTCTGTTGAATGGATCTCAGCGAGACAGAGCAACATCAGGACTGATAATCAGGGCCTTGGCGGCTGGCGCTGGCTGGCTGGGGAGTGTGTTTGTTTACAGGGGAATGGAATGAGGGGATTGGAGGCAGTTAAGCAGGTATAGTAAAAACCCAATAATGCTCCCAGAGCAACCATAACACAGCCAAGTAAAAGTAATACATGCAAGAATTTCAGAGAGAGTAAACAGAAAGTTCTAGATGTTACTAGGAACCTTTGCTCCATGTATGTTCTGTATAACCAGATTTTGAATGTCACGTTATGCCAATTGGAAACCATGTGTAAGATGCACAGGAATGTTACTTAATAACTAACCTAACGTTAGCTTATCATAAAAGAGCCTAAAACCTGCCTGACTAGCCTCTCTGCAAGCTTAGGACCCTGGGACTGAATACCTTCCTCTGCAAC
The DNA here is from genome assembly GCF_002910315.2 of Salvelinus sp. IW2-2015. Taxonomy (NCBI): domain Eukaryota; kingdom Metazoa; phylum Chordata; class Actinopteri; order Salmoniformes; family Salmonidae; genus Salvelinus; species Salvelinus sp. IW2-2015. The sequence goes on along the minus strand of NW_019942783.1, from coordinate 131,368 downwards.
TGGATCCTGGATTTCTTGACGGGCCTACCCCAGGTGGTGAGGATAGGCACCATCACCTCCGCCATGCTGACCCTCAACACTAGGGCSCCACAGGAGTGTGTGTTTAGTCCTCTCCTGTACTCCCTGTTCACACCCCCAACACCATAATTTTGCTTACGACACGACGGTGGTAGGCCTGTTCACCGGCGACGATAAGAGGTCAGTGACTTCCTAAACTTATTTAGGCTTGCCATAACAAAGGGGTTGAATACTTACTGACTCAAGACATTTCAGCTTTTTCTTTTTTTATTCATTTTATTAACATTTCTAAAAACATATTTCCACTTTGACATTATGGGGTTCAGGCTGTAACACAAAATGTGGAAAAAGTCAAGATGTGTGAATACTTTCTGAAGGCACTGTAGTTTCTTTCACATGTTCTTCTTATTTTTATTTATTGTGTTTTTGTTTTACCTTATGTTATTTATAGTGCTACATTGATATTGATCACTGCATTGTTGGGTTTGGAGCTGCAAGAAGGGCATTACACTGTACTTGTGCACGTGCCATTAAAACTTGAAACTTGCAGGGAGCAGCTGTGGATACAGAGGAATGACAGGAATGCAGGTTTTGGAAGAGAAGAATGAACCAGCTGGTATTTGTGGTGAGTCAACAGGGGAGGAGAAAGCAACGATAGTAAAAAACAATAGTAACGTAGTTTGTAGGTTCCTTTAAGAAAACAATGGTATCATCAAAGTTGTGAAATCCATTAGGTGAGATTGTAGACTGCATTGTGTTGTCATGGAAGTGTGTGTGTGTGTGTGTGTGTGTGTGTGTGTGTGTGTGTGTGTGTGTGTGTGTGTGTGTGTGTGTGTGTGTGTGTGTGTGTGTGTGGTGGTGTGTGTGTGTGTGTGTGTGTGTGTGTGTGTGTGTGGTTGGTGTGTGTGTGTGTGTGTGGTGTGTGTGTGTGTGTGTGTGTGTGTTGTGTGTGTGTGTGTGTGTGTGTGGTGAGCAATCCTTATTCAGTTAGAGATTGGGCTGAGGGACTAGGGCTCCTAGTCAACTATCACACAGATTTTTACCGAACACAGTCTTGGAGTGTCAGCAATTGTCTTTTATTAATTMAATGTTTTATTTAACCCCTATTTAACCAGGTAAATTGACTGAGAACACATTCTCATTTACAGTGATGACTTGGGGAATAGTTACAGGAGAGAGGAGGTGGGATGAGCCAATTGGAAGCTGGTGATGATAAGGTAGCCATGATGGTATGAGGGACAGATTTGGAATTTAGCCAGGACACCGGGGTTAACACCCCTACTCTTATGAGTGCCATGGAATCTTTAGTGACCAAAGAGAGTCAGGACACCCGTTTAACGTCCCTTMCGAAAGACGTCACTACACAGAGCAATGTCCCCAATCACTGCCTGGGGCATTGGGATATTTTTGGKGGACCAGATGGGCACAGTAGCCAAAAACAGATTGATARCATATTTGCAATGTTACAGAAATGGATGTCACCAAATGTTTTTTTCTGACGTGACTGGTGACCTACATCSTTGTTCAAATATGTACTTAACCACCTTTCAGACAAAAACSTTCCACAGCACTGCACACTGTGTGTTTAACCTACCTCGCACACCTCCACCAATAGCACCCAGCTGAGTGATGCAACCTGCTTGTTTYGTTGCTATAGAGAGAAGGAACCCGTATGGCCTCTCTCAACAGGGTGATCGTGTTYGTCAGGTCTGTGCCTTGTCTGTGCTGTGTGTCATGAACAGTCCAAACTGTACCAGGCTACACAGCGCAGTGAATTCTCAAGTCATGACCACACCTAGTTAACAAACATTCTCAACATACCAAATGACACCATGGCATTGTGAATAGGAAATTGGGTATCTAAAGTTTACGAGGTAGCCCTTATGATGTCATGAGGCTGTGTAATATCTGTCCCAAAACCTAGCATAGCAGTAGTCATGTATAATTAGACAATAACATTCATTCATGAATGTAAAACCATAARAAGAACATAAATATAGTTGATACAGCCAATAAAACGTTTCATGAACATCATGCTTGTTTGTTGACTATCAACAACAATTTAAATCTAACAAAGATCTGTGTGCTTCAAAAATGAGAACTATACATGACTTTGTAGAAAACAATGAAAGGATAACTTTTTTTCTAAAAGCCTTTGACTACCCAGGAAGGATTAGCAGAAAATACAAGTGTCCCTGGCATCTGCTTGGCAAATGATTCACCCGAACGTGATCCATCCCACATGCTGGTTGCTAGTAGCACCGCCCACAAAACAGAGAACAAGGATAGGCTTGAAGCTGCTGCTGCTTTCATACCGTGGGTGTTCCCTGGTCTCTCCCGGCCTGGCCCAGATAGACAACAAGCATTAGTTCTGACCTTCTGCTCCAGTTACCCATCTTTTTATCTATCTTATTTCTCAGACTCAAAACATTAAGATTGATTTGTCAAAGCTTGTCGTTACATTCATGGGATAAACAAAGGTGTCTATGTTAGTGGGCTGTTAGTGTGTGTGCTTCCTGTTTCAAGAGTTTCTGTGMACTGCTTGTCCACTGTTGTGCTTCACTCTCTCTCCCTCACCCTCTCTTTCTGTATGTGTGCGTGCCTGTGTGTATGTTCTGATACTGTATATCCTGATGTACTGTGCTGTGCAATGACATGGTCCCAATCCAGAGGCTCATTGATTCCCAGGCATTCCAAGAATGACAAGCATGGAATCTCCCGAATGGGCATGCAACCACAGTATCAGCCTCTAATGCAAACAAGTATGAGTGGCAGGCTTGCGTCACTTCAATCMCCACCAGTGACCTCATTCACAACAACTGGCTGACCCTGGTTCAGTATCTTAATGTGTGGACTATGGCAGGGAACTGACCCAACTCACACAAACCTGAGCCTGGTTCAGCAGAATATAATGTGTTAAGCTGGCAGCCAACTCCCTCCGTCATACAGTACAGTAGGAAAACTAGGATTCCAGTAAGAKATTAAGTATAAAAGTGCTGTTTCTATCTCAAGGGCATTTTTATAACCGCAATGGCTTCCATTTTGTCTGTCCGCTAGTGGATTGAGAAATAGTGGCAGCGGTGRGATTTTCTAGAATGCTCTCTTTTATCCAATTGCACAGAGTATTATTAGAGGAGGCATTTTACCCTTCCAATCTTTACTAGACCTTGCCACATGAGTACGTTTCTGCATGTTTTCTTCTCCCTGTGCCGCATACTGCAGCACRCCTCCAGTCAAATGGCATATCAGATATCCACAAGCCCTCCTGCTGGAGCCCTGARTCCTRGTGAAAAGGAGAGAGAAGGAACAGAGATTAACTRGAATCAGACACCAAATGTTCATTTTATCACATTACAATTCATCTACATGAGCACAAAACAGACAGTATGTCATAACATAATTTCCTACTGTTTCCCCATCATTGCTGAATCAAGTACAAGCTCATAAATAATATAGCAAAACATATATACAAATGGTCATTTTAAATACATAAAATGCATACAATACATAATAAAGGGAGATATGGTACTACAAGAGGCTGCAGACCTTGTTTGATAAAAGAAATGTGATGGTGGACCAATGAGTCAGCTCTTACTAAGAGGCCCAGGGCAAGGAGGAGTAGCATGGCTGGCAGATGCRGTGAATCATCGTTTATTATGACCGCTGCACTGGGATGCCCCAGCTACTGCTACTGCCCACATCTCAGACAAACAAGCTCAAACTAGAAGAGACCATCGTTGGGCATCACAGAGATGTGGTAAACCAAGTATTTTACTGTCAGTCCCCATAACCCGCATTATAATGTGCAATATAAATGAGACAATAAAACACAGCATTAATTTGTGGTAAAGAGAAGTAAGCACTGGAGACCCAGAGTAAATGAAGCTTATGTCCCAGACCAGATCAGATAATTATCTGTACATCACTTCTAACATGTCTACTACTGTTACTTATCAGTTTATCCGATCTGGGAGGTGTTTCTGATCTTTTGTGTGTAAAGTGCATTACATAAGTGTAGTTAGTCATTGCCGTATTTCCATATTCATTTGAAAAGTCAAGTGAATTTACATTTACATTGCCTATTGTCCCTAAAGATTTTCTTGTTMATGATACTTCTACGTACTTAGACGCCTACATATTACTACACTTCATAAATCATGGAGCTTTGGTAATAGATTATCATTTTGTGTACAATTATTAATTAGAAACATAACAGATTACTTTAAAAGGCCCAGTGCAGTCAAAAACATGATTTCCCTATGTTTTATACAGTATATATTTCCACACTATGAGGTTGGAATAATACTGTTAAATTGTAAAAATGATGATAATGCCCTTTTAGCATAAGAGCTGTTTAAAAATATTGGCTGAAATTTCAGCCTGTTTTGGTAGAATGGAGTTTTGGCCTGCCTGGTGACATCATCAGCCAGTAGAAGTTAATAGACCATTCTACCAATAAAAGCTAGTTTTCTGGTTACTTGTCGCTTCCATTWGGCTCGTCCAATTAGGCCTCTCACTCAGACCATTCGCAGACAGTCCTAGCAAAATTCTTRCTTGAGAAATTGCTCTTTGCTAAGAAGCTATTATTGTTTCTTTTTGACCATTTTAATTCAAAACAATCACAGTAAAGTACTTAATTACTACCCAGAAATGATTTGATATTGAGTTAAAAATGGCTGCATTGGACCTTTCATACCGCAGTGGGCTAAATCAGTGTCACACAGAGTGATTCTTGGTTGTCTTAAAACAATCTACTTTGAAAACAAAAGTATACACATCACACATGCATTGTGTCCCACCCACCACCCGCCAACCCCTCCTTTACGCTACTGCTACTCTMTGTTCATCATATATGCATAGTCACTTTAACCATATCTACATGTACATACTACCTCAATCAGCCTKACTAACTGGTGTCTGTATGTAGCCTCGCTACTTTTATAGCCTCGCTACTGTATATAGCCTGTCTTTTTACTGTTGTTTTATTTCTTTACTTACCTATTGTTCACCTAATACCTTTTTTGCACTATTGGTTAGAGCCTGTAAGTAAGCATTTCACTGTAAGGTCTACACCTGTTGTATTCGGCGCATGTGACGAAATAACTTGATTGAATGGTATGGGCTTAAAAAACAAAATAACCTCTACTATGTCAATCTAAGAGATTACATTGTTCAGTTTGCATCCAATATCTACTTTATATAAATCACAGAAGACGGATAATATAACAACAACTGTTATAACATAGGACATAAGAAGCTATTACCTAAAATGGAATCACTTGAAAGTGTGGGTTCACAGCCTCAATCCCAGATGTGTTTGGTCCATTATTGAGACTGGTTAATCTACGGAAAAGTTTTATGAATACTGATGTTAACCTTCTGGTTTATAAACTTTTCGGAAACCAGATCTTCCCAAAGGTGGGGAAGTGGCAATCTTTACCAGGATCAGTCCTTCAGTCCTCGGTTTGTCTCGTACCAAGTTCTGTCCCCAAAACAATGATTTGCTGGTTTAAGCATTGAACTTTTCAAATCACTCAAAATAGCTCTGGGTCAGGTGGTCCTTATGACCTTTTCGTCATTTAAGTGGTGCGCCGTCCTATTGTTGCTCCCAACCTATAAGCCCTGTCTCTCCTCTCGGGAGGTTCCCATTGCCTTGGAATGCAGCCTACGTTCTCCTTTATTTAAAGGGGGAGATCAAGCTGATCCTAACTGTTATAGGCCTATTTCTATTTTGCCCTGTTTATCAAAAGTGTTGGAAAAACTTGTCAAAAATCAACTGACTGGCTTTCTTGATGTCTATAGTATTCTCTCTGGTATGCAATCCGGTTTCCGCTCAGGTTATGGATGTATCGCTGCAACCTTAAAGGTCCTCAATGATGTCACCRTTGCCCTTGATTCTAAGCAATATTGCGCAACTATTTTTATTGACTTGGCCAAAGCTTTTGATACGGTAGACCATTCAATTCTTGTGGGCCGGCTAAGGAGTATTGGTGTCTCTGAGGGGTCTTTGGGCTGGTTTGCTAACTACCTCTCTCAAAGAGTGCAGTATATAAAATCAGAAAATCTGCTGTGTCTGCCACTGCCTGTCACCAAGGGAGTACCCCAAGGCTCGATCCTAGGCCCCATGCTCTTCTCATTTTACATCAACAACGTAGCTCAGGCAGTAGGAACCTCTCTTATCCATTTATATGCAGTTGATACAGTCTTATACTCAGCTGGCCCCTCCCCGGATTTTGTGTTAAATGCTCTACAACAAAGCTTTCTTAGTGTCCAACAAGCTTTCTCTGCCCTTAACCTTGTTCTGAACACCTCCAAAACAAAGGTCATGTGGTTTGGTAAGAAGAATGCCCCTCCTCCCACAAGTAGTAGTCACCTCATACAAGTACTTGGGAGTATGGCTAGACGGTGCACTGTCCTTCTCTCAGCACATATCAAAGCTGCAGGCTAAAGTTAAATCTAGACTTGGTTTCCTCTATCCTAATCACTCCTCTTTCACCCCAGCTGCCAAACTAACCCTAATTCAGATGACCATCCTACCCATGCTAGATTACRGATACATAATTTATAGTTCGGCAGGTAAGGGTGCTCTCGAGCGGCTAGATGTTCTTTACCATTCGGCCATCAGATTTGCCACCAATGTTCCCTATAGGACACATCACTGCACTCTATACTCCTCTGTAAACTGGTCATCTCTGTATACCCGTCGCAAGACCCACTGGTTGATATTTATTTATAAAACCCTCTTAGGCCTCACTCCCACCTATCTGAGACATCTACTGCAGCCCTCATCCTCCACATACAACACCCGTTCTGCCAGTCACATTCTGTTAAAAGGTCCCCAAAGCACACACATCCCTGGGTCGCTCCTCTTTTCAGTTCGCTGCAGCTAGCGACTGGACAGTTTTGCAACAAACGAGCTGCAACAAACACTCAAACTGGACAGTTTTATCTCAATCTCTTTATTCAAAGACTCAATCATGGACACTTACTGACAGTTGTGGCTGCTTTGTGTGATGTATTGTTGTCTCTAGCTTCTTGCCCTTTGTGCTGTTGTCT
>NW_019942783.1:92134-121111 GCF_002910315.2 Salvelinus sp. IW2-2015 | reverse complement strand
ATAAACTGGCTCACTGACTAAACATCAGCTTTATTAATTTTCCTGTTCAAGTTTTTACTGCCCTTGGCACGATTCTGACTTGGTCAGGATATGACTTCCTCGCAGATGATAACCTTCCTTGTTGACCCATGGTGTACATGTCATATCATTTTATATCACATCAAGTCATATTACAGAAATAGTAGCCTACAGCACACTGTTCACGTTCTTGGAAATGAGCGGACCAAGGGCGCAGCCGTGAGTATAGTTCCACATAATTTATTTAAGTGAACTAACAAAACAAAATAACAAAACTAAAAAAGACCGGAGGACGTAGTGCCCAAACACACTAACAAACAATCAATATCCACAAAAAACAGGTGGGGAAATAGCTACCTAAATATGATCCCCAATCAGAGGCAACGATAAACAGCTGCCTCTAATTGGGAACCACATTAGCACAACATAGAAATAGATATACTAGATCACCCCTAGTCACGCCCTGGACCTACTATACCATAGAGAACCCAAGGGCTCTCTATGGTCAGGGCGTGACACACACAGCAAAAAATATGTTACAGCCTTATTATAAAATATATTTTCCTCCTCATCAATTACCACACAATACCCCATAATGACAAAGCAAAAAACAGGTTTATTAGAATTTTTTGCAAATGTATTAAAAATAAAAATGAAATATACATTTACAGTCGTGGCCAAAGGTTTGAGAATGACACAAATATTGACATTCCACAAAGTCTGCTGCCTCAGTTTGTATGATGGCAATTTGCATCATACTCCAGAAGTTATGAAGGTGATCAGATGAATTGCAATTAATTGCAAAGTCCCCTCTTGCCATGCAAATGAACTGAATTCCCCAAAAACATTTCCACTTGCATTTCAGCCCTGCCACATAAGGACCAGCTGACATCATGTCAGTGATTCTCTCGTTAACACAGGTGTGAGTGTTGACGAGTCAAGGCTGGAGATCACTCTGTCATGCTGACTGAGTTTGAATAAACAGACTGGATGTGAGTTTGACGAGGAAAGGCTGGAGATCACTCTGTCATGCTACTGAGTTTGAATAACAGACTGGAAAGCTTCAAAAAGGAGGTGGTGCTTGGAATCATTGTTCTTCCTCTGTCAACCATGGTTACCTGCAAGGAAACACGTGCCGTCATCATTGCTTTGCACAAAAAGGGCTTACACAGGCAAGGATATTGCCTGCCAGTAAGATTCCACCTAAATCAACCATTTATCGGATCATCAAGAACTTCAAGGAGAGCGGTTCAATTGTTGTCAGAAAGGCTTTCAGGGCGCCCAGAAAGTCCAGCAAGCGCCAGGACCGTCTCCTAAAGTTGATTCAGCTGCGGATCGGGGCACACCAGTACAGAGCTTGCTCAGGGATGGCAGCAGGCAGGTGTGGAGTGCACTGCACACACTGTGAGGTTGAAACTTTTGAGGATAGCCTGGTGTCAAGAAGGGCAGCAAAGAAGCCACTTCTCTCCAGGAAAAACATCAGGGACAGACTGATATTTCTGCAAAAGGTACAGGGATTGGACTGCTGAGGACTGGTAAAGTCATTTTCTCTGATGAATCCCCTTTCCGATTGTTTGGGGCATCCGAAAAAATCTTGTCCGGAGAAGACAAGGTGAGCGCTACCATCAGTCCTGTGTCATGCCAAAGTAAAAGCATCCTGAGACCATTCATGTGTGGTGTGCTTCTCAGCCAAGGGAGTGGGCTCACTCACAATTTGCCTTAAGGAACATAGCCATGAATAAAGAATGTACCAACACATCCTCCAAGAGCAACTTCTCCCAACCATCCAGGAACAGTTTGGTGACAACAATGCCTTTTCCAGCATGATGAGCACCTTGCCATAAGGCAAAGGTGATAACTAAGTGGCTCGGGGAACAAAACATTGATATTTTAGGGTCCATGGCCAGGAAACTCCCCAGACCTAATCCCATGAGAAACTTGTGGTCAATCCTCAAGAGGGCGGGTGACAAACAAAAAACCCACCAAATTCTGACAAAATCCAATAATTGATTATGCAAGAATGGGCTGCCATCAGTCAGATGTGGCCCAGAAGTTAATTGACAGCATGCCAGGGCGGATTGCAGAATGTCTTGAAAAGAAGGGTCAACACTGCAAATATTGACTCTTTGCATCAAACTTCATGTAATTGTCAAATAAAGCCTTTGACACTATGAAATGCTGACAAAAATATCTAAAGACACTGAAGCAGCAAACTTTTTTTACACATATTTGTGTCATTCTCAAAACTTTATGGCCACGACTGTACATAAGTATTCAGATCATTTACTCAGTACTTTTGCAAACTTTGGCAGTGATTATGATGCTAATAGCTTGGCATTACATTTATTTCGCGGGAGTTTCTCCTGTCACGCCCTGACCTTAGAGCCTTTTTATGTCTTCTATTTGTTTGGTCAGGGTGTGATTTGGGGGGGGCATTCTATGCTTTGTTTCTATGTTTCTTTATTTCTATGTTTTGCCGGGTTATGGTTCTAATCAGGGACAGCTGTCTATCGTTGTCTCTGATTGGGAATCATACTTAGGTAGCCCTTTTTCCCTCCTTTCAGTGTGGGTATTAACTTTGTTTGTGCACTAATGCCCTGTAAGCTTCACGGTTGTTCTTTTCGTTTTGTGTTTTGTTGGCGACATTTCTAAAATAAAAGGAAAATGTACGCTCACAACGCTGCACCTTGGTCTTCCTTCAACGACGGCTGTGACACTCCCGTTCTTTTAATGTAACTAGGCAAGTCAGTTAAGAACAAATTCTTATTTACAATGATGGCTAGAAACAGTGGGTTATCTGCCTTGCACCCCACCACAACAGGTTCTTTCTCTGGCAGATCCTCTCAAGCTCTGTCAGGTTGGATAGGGGGGGGGGGGGGGCGTTGCTGCCAGCTATTTTCAGGTCTCTCCAGAGATGTTTGATCGGTTCAAGTCCGGGTTCTGGTTGGGCCACTCAAGGACATTCAGAGACTTGTCCCGAAGCTACTACTGCATTGTCTTTGCTGTGTGCTCGTTGTCTTGTTGGAAGGTGAACCTTTGCCTCAGTCTGAGGTACTGAGCGCTCTGGAGTAGGTTTTCATCTAGGATCTCTCTATACTTTGCTCCGTTCATCTTTCCCTCAATCCTGACTAGTCTCCCGTCCCTGCCGCTGAAAAACATCCCCACAGCATGATGCTGCCACTACCATGCTTCACTGTAGGAATGGTGCCAGGTGTTCTTCCAGACCATGACACTTGGTATTCAGGCCAAAGAGTTCAATCTTGGTTTCATCAGAACAGAGGAATCTTGTTTCTCATGGTCTGAGAGTCCCTTAAGTGCCTTTTTGGCAAACTCCAAGCAGGCTATCATGTGCCTTTTACTGAGGAGGGGCTTCCTTCTGGTCACTCTACCATAAAGGCCTGATTGGTGGAGTGCTGCAGAGATGGTTGTCCTTCTGGAATGTTCTCCCATCTCCACAGAGGAACTCTGGAGCTCTGTCAGAGTGGCCATCYGGCGGCCAGCTCTAGGAAGAGTCTTGGTGGTTCCAAACTTCTTCCATTTAAGAACGATGGAGGSCAATGTGTTCTTGGGGACCTTCAATGGTGCAGACATATTTTGGTACCCTTCCCCAAATCTTTGCCTTGACACAATCCTGTCTCGGAGCTCTACAGACTGTTCCTTCGACCTCATGGCTTGGTTTTTGCTCTGACATGCCTTACCAAAYCATGTCCAATCAATTGAATTTACAACAGGTAGACTCCAATCAAGTTGTAGAAACATCTCAAGGATGGGGAATGGAAACAAGATGCACCTTAGCTCAATTTCGAGTATCATAACAAAGGGTCTGAATACTTATTTAAATAAGGTATTTCTGTTTTGTATTTTCATGAATGTGCAAAAATTCCTAAAAACGTTGTCATTATGGGGTATTGTGTGTAGATTGAATCTATTTTAGAATAAGGCTGTAATGGAACAAAATGTGGAAAAAGTCAAGGGGTCTGAATACTTTCCGAATGCACTGTATAATATTATACAGTATATCACATTATACTGTAGCTATTGAATATTGCACCAAAACGACTCAGTGATTGACTAAGAGCACAGCTATAGCAATGATAATACTGTAATGAGGGCACATGATTATTGAACATGTTTGTGGTTGACATTGTTCATTCTTTGTTGAACAGTCATKTTGTTGACCAATGACCTCACCGAGACCTTCCATTAAACTTCATAGCCTCTTTGGCTCTGCTGTCTTGCTCTGATGTTCTCCTTCATTAGTTACCCATTCGTCCTNAATGACCTCACCGAGACCTTCCATTAAACTTCATAGCCTCTTTGGCTCTGCTGTCTTGCTCTGATGTTCTCCTTCATTAGTTACCCATTCGTCCTCTGTGGCTCAAGAGGTGGTGTGTGTGTGTGCATACATATGTGCTTGCATGAGTGAATGTGTGTGTGTAGGCTATATGGCTCTCTTAGTAAGTAACAATATGTGTTTGCGAGTGAGTGTGTGTGGTATCGACCTTGGCAGCCAATGCAACGTGTAGGTTGATGACGTCACAGTGCAATAGCCAGAGTCCTGTTCTTTTCTTCCTGGTTGTGATTAAACGTACTCTCTCTCCCTCCCTCCTATCTGCTGATGAGTACAGTATGTAGGTCATAGCTGGTAAGCAGCATCCTGCCCATAGTCAYGCAGCACACCAAGGACACTTAAGGAGAAAAGGACAGGAAGGAAGTAAATAACCAAGCAGTTACAGAACCCAGCAGGGAGTCTGTGGAATTTTCGATTGCATTGACACGCAGACAGAAGGTGTCCTTGGTTTGTGCTGCTGTGATCTGTGGCCCGCAAACAGGAGAGCAACTTCTCTGACAGGATCTGAATGCAAACACACACACACGCACACACATACATACACTGAGGAACGCACGCTCACAGATACGCACGCAGGCACCCATCACACTCACACATACACAGGTCCCATGGGAGGTGACAGCGGGAGTGTGCCAGACGTGAGACCATGCCAGCCGCTGGAGCCTCGTCTAGCTGGCAACTGTTTGCTGCAATGCGGAGAGGAGGGAGAAGAAAGAGAGAGAAGAGGAAGAGAAGAGAGAAGGGCATAAACTCTCCTCACACACAGACAATTAATTCTGCTTCAAGAGCTCCTTGACCCCCCCCCCCACTACAAACCACCTCTCTTATCCAGGGTGAACATAGCAAAGACACCCTTTGTCTATTCTGTTGTGGCGGTGTATTGTTGTGGTGTTGAGTTGTAGTTTTAGTTGGTGGCTGCGTGTGTGTTTGTGTGTGTAGCAAGGAATCAACTGTTTTGTCTGATTATTTTTCTGTTGTGTTCTGTTGGTTGTTTGGCCTGATAATGTTAGTTGAGATTAACAATGTTACTGAGAAAACCAACAGATGCATGCCCCAAGGACCTGACCGGCTCCCAGCTTGTTCCTTGAAACGGTAAAACGAATTGGTTTGAACAGCTGAGACGGACGCAACAAGTGAACCACATGATCGTGAAATCGAAGGCCTACGACGCTGACCCACAATGGCCCGAACCAAGGCAAACGACCAGAATATAAGTGAGACAAAATGTGCCAGCTGACAGATTGCCGTGCTCTCTCACCGCTACATGAAATGTAGTAGCGTCTCGGACCGCTCCAGTTCGAGCCAGGAGCTTTCAGAGCCGCAGGCCAGTGCTGCTGTCACTTCAAGACCGCGGGTGACAGCACGAAAAGGAAGACAGCCGCTGACGCACATCGAGTGTAATAAGTAACTTAGGATAAAAGCCATAAGGTAGCCGAATTTCGACGAACCAGGCCCCCCCCACACCACAGCCCCACCCAGCGAAAGCCCCAAGCTGAAGCCAAGTAACTGAAACTCCAATGGACAGGCTTGCATAACAGAGAGAAAGACACACAACTTTTCGTATCCCTATCAAACGAATGAGCAGTCTCAACCACAAAAGAGCTTCCCGACAGCTCCTCCTATCTAGCTACCTGGCAGATTAGGTGTTCCATCGCTGAATGAGCCCATAATCCTTAATTACCTGCACAGTGTGTGTCCTAAGGACCTAATTAAGGTTTTATATGCACAGAGTATCAGTCAGGTCATACATTCAGAACTACACGACTGAGCCTGCCAGAGCTAACTCAAGGCCCTACGAATAGACTTCCGTACACCAGGTATAACCATAAAAACACTACAACAACACAAATCAATAGTGGCAAACCAATTTCTGGGAACAAGTAGTGACGGTAAACAAATGATGAACCAACTCAGTGCACACAGAGTACACACAGAGAAATGCATACAGGATGACCACAGCTCAGTGGTTTCCTTATAATGCTGATCAATCCAAACAGCTGCCTTTGCACCACAGCCAGTCATATCCACAGGGGTTCACAAAGCCAACATCTGACCCTAAAGCCGCGAAGGAGGATGACTTGGTCCCACATAGCTTACTATTCTGCGGTTCAGACTCCAACTAAGTGACCAAAAGCTCGCACACCGCCATGGAGGCTCAATCAGAAATGACACACACTCAGCCAAAGGCATAGTAATTAACTGTGGGAGAAAACTATTCAAAAAATAAAGAACAGCACTAAGCAGAAACCGAGCTGCTGAAGCCCGACTGACTGCAGACCTACCATTGAAATGCAACAGAGAATACGATTAGATAAACCAGTGGTTTTTGATAGGGCAAAAGGTTTATCTCACTAATACGACACAGAAGGAAAAAAAGCTGGAAAAGTCCAACAGGGAAAAAATTACCGTAGTGAAACTAATGATAATAGAAGCGCGTCGTTGGACTGAAGGACCAGGATCTAAACGCAACAGAACAGCTCAAATGGAAAATGTCACAAAATTAAAGGGTGGACGTCGCGCGGACTGCACACAAAGACACCGAAAAGCCACCAACGGAAACATTATCCGCAACACGCAGAGGACAAAATTACCACACAGCGCGGACTCACAGAAAAGAGTAGTGCGCGGCAAGAGCGCAGCAAGAGCTACAAGAGCAGGGAAGCTGCGTAGCGTACGCACCCTAATGATACAATCAGTTGTAGGCCGCTGGGCCCGAGGAGGAGAGTGCAGTGCATAGCAGTTGTAACACAAGCCTATGTGAGAGAAAGACTGACCGCGTGCCGGAAAAGGGGTAGTCGGCTAATATGCGAACCATAGAGCAAAGCGAACGGGACGCCAGCATACATCACACTTGTGACACGACTCAAAGCTTTCTCAAAACCCTTACCCAATAATCTTTTCCAGAACCAGGCACAGGCAAAGGGCCAAGTGCCAGACCGTCAAAAAAGAGAGAAAAGCCCGAGCACCCTTATACATGTGAGATGAGAGGCGATCCAACATCAGATAAGGAAACCCCGGAGTGGCCATGGGAAACCCGGGACGGGTACAGAGAAGAAACCACATAGAAAGTATAGGCAATGAACTCATGCCCGTCACTAAGAGATTCCCGTGCAAAAATATAGCCAAGTAGAACTGTGAACCCGCGGACAAAGACCCTGGCGTATTGCACAACCCAGTACACCGCTGGAAACCTCCGTCAAACGAGAGGGACCCCCAGGATGGCAAATGTAAGTGAGCCAAAAGAACCAGACTGCCTCCTCTTCCAGCGACCCACTAGCGTCTGTAGAGATGGAAACAGGAACTAAACATTACTGGGCGACTTCCGTGATGACCATTTTCATAGCAGCAAAGCCAACTATCTTTGGGAAAAAAACAACACCATTTGAAGAAAAGTATCATTATCGCCCGAGAAGAAGAACAATATTACATTATCAGCGAATCAATGAAGACTGTAACATCCAGACTTATACCTGTAGCATAGCGAAGGAAGGCCCAATTCTAAACTTATTAGATGGTTCATTAAAGAAGCACTCACAAGTATCAAGCTCTTAAACGTACAGTAAAGAAAACTATTGGTGTTACAAGCCTAAAATATCATTGGCCTTGATGATGACAGATAGTCCCAGGGAGCTAGATGGCACACGAGGGCCATTGCCGAGCGACTCTACGTGGAGCAAACCAGAACGCATATTGACGATCCAGCCCAACCATTGCCTGCAGGATACAATCCCACCTTCCAAAAAGAAATAGGACCGCGAGAGCCCTTCCGACTCACATTTTCAATATAATACTCGCCTCTACAACTCTTGCACCACTATGGGAAGACAACTACAACAAGCCACTGACAGTAGCAACAGAAAAACATCCCACCATGACACATCAGCATCAACCAACCCCGTGTAGGAGATCTTTAGCAAAACATCGATAATACCTACGACGTATGCAAAAACTATGGTGCGAAAAATAAGATATTTGCCCGTCGCCAATAACAAACCGGTTTAAATCTAATTAATATTGCTCGACAATAAACTCACCCGCCACACCCTATACTCCTCCTATCGCCGTCATTTGCCCGAAGCACAAGTGCCACCATCTAGAGTCAAAGCGTATATTCTCGTAAGCTCCTCATTACAAGCCTTTTCACCACATGGCCTTGCTTCCGGCTACTCTTATTAGAAGCAATCCGCCCAGTTCAGACTTCATCCGGCACTAACTCTCTAGCACAACAGAGCGAAGGTGAATGCTGTTGTTGGGGGATGGATTGGCTGAACCACACAACCGGAGCATAACAACGCGATCGAATGCGCACCCACGGCCGGCCGAACGCCCCACCTATCACACCCTCCCAATACACATCTCGCCCACCTGGCTCCCCACACGGTAACCACTACCAACCCATCCCTTACAGTCTATTGGTGCCGACGTCATCATCGGAACCCAAACCCACATAATCCTAGGACTGCAATACTACGCCCGCATGTATGGACGCCACCGACCATCACCCCGAGGACAATGACACGCAGCATTGTCCTCCATGATAACGACCCGCAGCGGCACCTCCCTTCGTCTTTCGCCCGCCCCCACCATGCCACCACACTGTGGAGACATCGCGTCCCGCATATCCTCCCCGCGCCGTCTGACGCCAAACAGGACACTCATGAACACCACCCGCCGCCCCACTCCCTCCCTCACTGCTCCGCTTGCGTCCCCATATTGCCAGCCTAGTCCCAACCACACCCATCGCGTCACACCCACATCATCACCTACGGTCCCAGAAATTAGGCCTCAGCTAGAGTATGGCCCTCAAGAGGCAATCGTGCTCTACTCTCCACCATCTCCCAAGGAGCCAAAGTGCTCCGCATCGCCACAACAATCCTACATCAACCACAGCACGCTCCATCTACCAGTAGTATCTGCATACTACTCTTAACCGCCCATCCCTACACCCCGCCGATAACGCAAAGTTTACGTGTCACACTGGACCAGCCTTTCTGGGAGTACACACACACAATCAGAAACAATATACCCCATCAATAGCACATGAACTGTCTATTCAACCAAAACCCACCCCCGAGCCCCTTACAGCCCCATCAACCGTCCCACCCGGAAGGCATAACTCGGTTCGTCACATTCGATAAATAAAGCAGACTGCACACAACTACCAGACAACCAATTCCCCTTATGTGCCCTCACCACCACCAAAACATATGCTTCCCTATATTTTTAGCCGCATCTTCACCCTACCTGAAATCCACACCGCATCCCATCCCGACCCATCGATTCTCACACACCAACTCTCCCTCTCTTCAGGAAATAACTCATAACATACAAAGCACAATGCATATCTCAAGCAAACTCTCAGGACACACCGTACTCCCCTGGGACCCAATCCTACACTCGCCCATAGCAGCGGGACCACCGTCTTGGACATCCTAGACCCAGCGATACATATCGATAATCGATGTCCTCGCATAGCGCGAGCCATAAAGACAAACAAAAACACCCACATCTCTGCTTATACTGACTGGCTTAGAGCATCTTCCTGCATCGTCTGACCCCCGGCCACCAAACGCTCCGTCCTCGCCACGCACTCTCACCCTACCTCGTCCCCGCTGTGCCGGTCTACGAAATAGCTCTTTCTCTCACCTGTTTTTGTACGTCAAAAATTTATGACCCACCACAGGAAGCTGACCACATCCTTCCAGAACAGCGAGAGGAACGCACTGATACCTTCAGGTTCTCTGTATGTACGATTCCAATCTTCCTAAATAATATGCTCCACCAGCGTTGGATGCCTTCTTAACAACCAAGCTGGCCCTTTACCTATTAAGCAGATAATATGCATCCGCACCTTACAGCCTGGTGCAGGGTCCAATCACAATAATATTCTGTTTCAATGGCGGTCTCCATTTGACCAAGAAACTCCCTCTTGCGATACCAAACTCTGCTGCGACACTAGATGGTAGCTATTGAGACAAGTGATAGTAACTGCCTCTCCGAGAGTTAGTGAAACCAAGGTGCAACCTAAACTAATACTAGATCAAACAAAGTATGCAAAAGACGTCATGACCATTACATTACACCCGAAGCTAACGAGTTAAGCAAGGACCAACAGAGGATCTCACTCTTATATTAGAAGCAAACGCCCTCACCGCGATCTGTCGCTGACCAGACCAACTCTCTGCCTTGTTTGTCAGGTTTGACCAACCATATTAAATCTTTCACCATCACAAATTCTGCAAATTACACAATAAATGTACAAAACCCCCAAATACACATCATGGGATTTCTGGACGTTTCTTTTCCTCCATCATCTGTCTGTCATAGACATCCATCTCGAGAAGATCTGTTTTCATCCCCTATGGCCTGACACAATTACCAGCGAGCCCTCTCTCACCATTTCCTTCGTTATAAGATGCGCGACACCCCACCTAGATCGCAGATATACTTGCTCACTCAACTTATGCGATGGCTGAGCTAACTATTATTTTCGCCACCCCTCCAACTCCGTTAGCTAAATACGGTTCACTGATTGTTTAACAAACTGAAACAAGAGCTTTATATTTAGGAGCACTAGGTCACCATTCCACTGTTAGAACCTGAATACCATGACTAAACTAGCAAGGGTACCTCATAATTGAGCGTTTCCACTGCGACTCTAGCTTAATGTGCTTTTACGAGGTTCTTCACCCTTCCTCAGAGTGTTGCTCACCCAAATGACAGCATACCTAGCCTCGTTGATAATTAAGTTCAGAGACACAACTACAGCGATGTATTGTCATCTAATCGTTCATCATGTGGAAACCAAAAACAGGAGAATTCTGGAGTCTATTGCTTGAAACAGATAAAATCATGAAGCAGACTATAGACTATCATTCGTAAACCACAAAATGCGCATCAGTACAATCCACGGATGTCTGCACATAACAAAAATTATCTTGATCTATGAATTCCTGCTGAACACGTGATAGAAGAACACCAAACCGTTATTTTCATTGAATACCTGCCTCCAAGATAAGGACGCAACCCTCCCCCGTACCACCACATATGATCACTCATACCGGCAACGCAACTTCGTGGTGGACCTTAATATGAGCAATGAAACTCCTCCGTGAGCAAACTCCTCAGTAAAAAGTCTTAGTAGTCACACCAGCGGGACCTTTCTACCCGTCCTGGACTCCCATCTACTCCTAATACCGCATCCTAAACCACCTCTCACAGGGCGTAGCGTGCTAACTTCAGGGAACATCTGTAAGTCCTGTTAGCCCCTGTCTCCCGAACACTCCAGGCTAGTTAAATGATACCCACTAGACAGGGTGCCTAACGCCACTTGGTAGCGAGCTCCACTCCAAATGAGAGACTCGACGGGCCTACCTTCAACATTTGTTTATTACCCGCCTCAGCTCGCAGTATTCTCATCACACTAGCTCACAGCACAAGAGCTCCGCACATAATTCCACTACTGGCACGCAGCCCACCCCCACACATCCTCTCCACTACCTCCCTAGCTCCCATTAACAACACCAGGCTACTCGGACGTCCCAAGTAACCCTCTCCCGTCTCAGGAGCGCGGCTATGCGCAATCTTAGACACTGAGACCACGTTTACGCACGATTGCTGCACCGCACTCCTCCTAATCCGATGACATACATTTCTTTTCGCTCCCCACGACCAAGATCAAGACTCACGACAACAAGTTGTGCCTGTTGATATACACCTATCAATTACAACAAACCTTCTAATACCGTAACCTTAATGACACCAACAAGGTATGTATTAATGTGAATTCTCCCATTTGTGATCAGACCGAAAAGACACTAACACGTTGCTCTACTGCGCAACTCACGTTGAGGTACGCTAACATTCGTCAATTGAGTTCGCGTAAGCCCTCATCGCTCTAACGTTCAAATTGTTACTCATTAACTCACATTTAAAGACTGAGCTGCTCTATGCTAGCTGAGTAGTTATTTCAGGTCGTAAGCAGGAAGCATAGTAAGTCTGACGATTGGAGTTTCGTGACGTTGACCCTCGACACGTGTACATCTACAGAATTTCGCTAACCGCCGAACAATAATCCACACATAAAACGCCAACGCATCGTATACATAACTCAGCTCACGCCTGCAGCGCTCGCAAACCGGTAAATAGAAGTTGTATCGCAGACTAAAGCGCAGTGCAATTGACCACAAGACGCAACACAGGCCAGCCCCGATCCCCACCGAGAATGAACCCCATAGGAGCCGGACCGCTGAACCAAGAGGAAAGAGAGGGCAGAACCCCCGTGGGGACATTAATGCTAGGTGGGGTGTGATGGGGCGTGGTTACATGCTAGATCTGGAGCCTCCGTGTCAATGAGAAAGATGGTAACGACAAATCTATTTTAGCCTACATTGAGGTGTTGTGTTCTGCAGCGGGGAACATGGTAGTCTGGCAGCCCTGTGACGCTCAATCTCAGTGTGTGAATTGATAGACTTACGCATGAAGCGGTACCGGGTGACCTGTGCCGATGGTGACATCGGCTATTAGCCTTTTGCGGAATAACTTCCTCGATAGTAATACGATAACGTGATAACACTAATGCTAGGATGATATCCTATTATCAGTTTTTGCGACCCGCCGGACCGCAACGGACATGTGTAGTTCCTGATCCCTCGTAATAGTAATTAACACTAAGCCTGTAGGTGTTGTATTCTAGGTGGAAAGACATGTCTAGTATCTGTTGAGTTCACTGTAATATAGATATATCAAGTAGGACATTAACATGCCCTGAACCCACAAACGACCGGACACCGTTAGACTATCAATCGCTGTCTCCGGTCCTGATTCCTCACACCCCTTACCCCTTTGCGTCGAAATTACTAGTACCACGCGAGTTCAGACACGTAATGCTCGCTCCGCAAAAAAATAGATCTAAAGAAACTCAACTCCTGTTAGTTCA
Organism: Salvelinus sp. IW2-2015; assembly: GCF_002910315.2. Lineage (NCBI taxonomy): Eukaryota > Metazoa > Chordata > Actinopteri > Salmoniformes > Salmonidae > Salvelinus > Salvelinus sp. IW2-2015. The sequence goes on along the minus strand of NW_019942783.1, from coordinate 107,804 downwards.
ATTATTTGGCACGCCACATGCGTTGCGCCCGCCACCGAGCGATCCCACTGCCGACACAAGGGCTCACAATAGATAATCGTTCCCTCATTATATGACACAGGATCGTGCCGGCAAGTCCTGCCTCCTCCATCCCTCAATTGGTCTATAGAAGCATACCACAGTGCCACTCCTCATTGGTCTATACCCACGATGCATCGTAATAAGAAAGCAATGAACTGTATTGCGCAGCGTACGGCTCCTACATACAATGAACAGTTTAATGATGCTCGCAATGCACCATCATGCAATAGCTTCTAACACTCTGCGAAGAACGCTCTGGACGATGAGGGCAAGCGCTGCATCCACGCACTTCGGCTCTGGCCGTCTATTATGCTGTGGCTATTAATTTTCGCGTACCGAGACTCCCTTGTGCCATTTCCCCCACTGTACACCTCAGCACACTGATTTACCTATCCCGGACCCCAATCATTAGCTGCCACCCCCCTCCTGCGATGAACGTAGTAGACAAGATGCCACCGCGCCTAACGTCCTAACTAGAATTGCATGAACAGTTTCAATGCTCTTCTTCGACACTCCTGCTCCCCCAAATTACATGCTCAATTGGTTCAGCAACTCTGTTTTCGCTATCCTCTACCTGCCGCTGTGTTCGGATTCCGCTCACCCCCCTCAAGTGTGATGGCATTCCACATCATTATGCACGATCTAAAGCGCGCATACGATGTGCAAGCGCGCTCAGCGCTCTTGGGGTAACCGGTGTTAAGCCGGTAGGTGTTTGATTCAGCGGAACAATGTATAGTCTGGAGGGCCGCGATGAATAGTAATTAACAGTAAGGGTAGTGCTGTTTGATCTCAGGATCAACTGTATACAGATCTGAGCCTCGTATAGCTTATTCTAACACTAAGGTAGTGTTGAATTCAGGGAACATAGGCACATCATGACAAGTAGTATGCACTCTGTAACCTATCTCTTCTTCCCTTTTGCTTTTGCTTCGTTTAAACGTTCTAACGGCCCTTCACAGCCAGGCCAACCTCTGCTGCGCAATTTATCGACCTCCACACTCTAGTCAAACATCCAGCACCAAAACACCAGCTGATTCTACATATGCTAGCGAAACAACTGTTTGTTTCTATGATCCCGTGATTAAAAAGAAAGAAGATACACCTCCTTAACAATGCTTTATCTGTCGAATCACTGCTCACCGCCCTCTATGCGTTTCACCTTTTCTTTGTGATTGTTCCCCCTCCTCCAGGTGTCGCATATTGTTCACCAGTGTAATTCCTATCCACTCGTGCTCTCACGCCATCAACATGACGCCACCACCCGAGTACACCATCTCACCTTCATAATGCATCACGAACCCCATTCCTCTCTCTCGTCACGTCTGTCCCGGTTTTAACCCTGCCCCTTTTTTTCTGGACTCCGTCCCCGCACCTGCCCTACCCCCTAACTCACCTCGCCCGCGTGCTTGCCCTGGACACTCGAGCCTGCATCTGCCAAACGGTTCCTTGTACCCTCCTTGGATCCCAGCAACTCTTCGGTTGCATTTTCGCCATGTCCCCGCACCACTCTCTTTGCCTATCCCTGTTGACTATTAACTTAATACAATAAGGACCTCCTAAACCCCACTTTCGCCTCCTGTGCTCTGCATTCTGGGCCGCCCTTGTGCCCTTATAATCACACGGGTCAGCGATTCCAAAGTTTAAACAAATGATGCATTCTCAATCCTTCCATGACCTTCTCTAGCCAAAGGGACAGTAGTCTTTCCCCGATACACCCCGTAATCTCATAGTGTTGGAAAATCACTGTTTTCTCAACCAAACTGTCTGCAACGTCTTTGACTCCATGACCTACTTCAGACTTAATCATGTTTTTCCTCTACAAAACTGATCCACTGCTCCGCTTTTCCCCACTATGTCACGACACTCCGGCCTTATGCTCGCTGCGAGATATGAAAATGAGGTTGAAAGTGGAGGAATACGCCCTTTAATCAGACAGGACAGACCAACAAAGCACCAGCTGACATGCATACGACAATCACTGCAGAGCAACTCAGGCAGCACAACAGGCGAGGCACAAATGGCTAAGAAGCAGAAGAGCACAAGTTTTCAAAATCAAGTTTATTTGCTATATTGCGCCTCACTACATCATCATAATCTCGCTCACCAGGTGCTGTCCCACCAGACCCCCAGCCTAAAACCACCACAAACCGCAAGGCAATGCCAGGATGATAGAAGCAGTTATAGTCGGGTGAGTTGCTATCCTCCAGTGGACTTATCTACCCATATTGTCCATTTGTTCTTACAACATGACACTGCGTTAAAAGAACCGCGAGGCGCACCTCTTTCCTCGTCACGTCCCACTGGCCTCACACGCAATCCTCTCTGCGAAACACCGTGCCTGCACTTGCCCGAGGAACCCTTCTTTCGGCTTCACAGTCCCAACCATTTCAGCTGCCTTCTCTCTCGTGCAACGGAGGTTCAGTTGGCCAGTCCCGCCCCACCACGTGACCTGCTTGCTGCCTGGCGCTGGATTAACAACTGCCAGCCTCCCCCAATATTCTGTGCCGCAGTCCGCAGCAATCGTTAGAGACGATTAATTCAGAACTTTCATTAAACCCATATAGATGCGTGATAGCAGATGAAGCGAATTTAATAAAACAACATTAAACTTCTTTTATTATGGCGAGTCCAAAGCACGGCCAATAGTTTCTTCATCTTGCTCACTTCTATTCATTATATCACCGAGACGGTGCTTTCGCTCTCCGATCCTGAAGGGAGGAAAAACGTGGATCAACCCAGATGCCCATTCCCTGGCCGCGTCTCCAGAGTGTGTGACATGAGACTGGCATGCCTTAATGTTCCTTCCCTCGGACATTTTCCACTGTGGGTCAAGCGCAGTTCCCAGACCTTACGTCTACTGTCCTCCTGCAAGAGTGCGGCCCACACCACGATAGCTGTTTCGCTCGTCACTAATCAACATAGTAAGATCGACTTGAACACAACCATACCTTACCTAATCGTCGCGCGGCAGAACGACATCGGACCACTCCTACCATACGACCAATTAGATTGAGGCATCTTACAGTTTTAGTGCTCATCTTCCTCTCTCTGTCCGCGTCCATATCCGAGGTCTCTCTGACCAAGCTCTTCTACCAAGAGGCACCTCACCCAATCAAGAGCTCTCTGACGGCATAACCGACGCCCATGAACCATCACACTGCTACCGTACCAATCACATGAATACACAGCAGAGTTACATTTCTTTTATCCAACCTTTCAACACTCTGGCCGATAATCATATGCTCTCCTCTCGAGTGTCTACACATCCATCGCTGCTGCCAAGATAAGGCACACAGCCTTGCGACAAATGCTCTGCTTGTCCTTGCCCCAAGCTTCTCAACGCGCAGCTCATCCAACAACTATACTAGCTTTCTCGACAGCTCCCAGCAGCCGCTACATAACTCATGCGCGCTCTCACAGTCCGATCTGTGCCCGGACAAGTCCTGACTGGAATCCTGACTTCCTAAATGGGCAGAACGCTGTGAGCATTTGCAAAAACATCTACACCTGCTTAACAGGGACCCAGGGTTGTGTCGTCTTCAGTCTCTACTGTAATCTCACTGCTTACGACTTTCCGCACCGACGATGTGCCCAGAGGCTCATTCCTCAGACCCTACACGACGCAGCCCATCCACACTCATCATAAGATCTCCACGTACGTGCAGTTCGCCACACAACACACACTCGGTCCTGCGAAGTCAGCTCTCCAACAAATGGAGAGTTGGACCTAGAGGAGTAACGTGACACTGCCATATGGGTGTTGCCCAGCGAACACTGACAAAAACTCGGCTCACGGCCAACCAAATCTACGAACGAGGGCTTGATTGTTGATAGGACCAAGTCGTCACACGACGCATCCCCAGATCCACGGCGAAAACTATACCGATCAACCGCATACTCACAGCGACTCCACCTGCTCACGTAAAACACCTAGTTAGTTCTTTCATACGAGACTATATGGACCAACAACCAATCTTATTCAAGAGGGACACAGTTGTTCTACTTTAAAAGTGGGTTCCTTAAGATAACCAAACTTGCTGCACCTACTCCATCCCTGGAAGTACCATACTAACGGGCTTACTTGCATCGCACATATAGCAGCAACGAACCCCTTATAATTCTGGTCTCAGGACTACTGAGCTCTCACCGCATGCGAACGCGTATCTTACTGAAGCTACCGGATCCGTCTACCCTCTAGAGATGGTTAGTTCTCGAATCACATCACTCCGCAACGTGTCCACAGTACACTCCGAGCAGACCGTCTCGTAGCTGCAATTCCAATACGCTCCACCTCTCATAATATATGCCTCATCTAGCGCGATAGACTCGTCCGTCTCCTCTATTATTCCATCGGACCATAACGCTGATCTCTAGGCGTCATCGATCACCCTATTCCTGCTCTCCGTACAAGCTCCTCACTCTCGATCCCGAGTGTCCCCTCAAGCACCTGCATCCATCAGGTGACACAGTTCTCACCGGTGTAAGGCTACTTGAACACTTAACCTGGACTGACCACACGCTGCTTCTGAGTTCTCTTCACTACAGCGCTTGTCATACACCAACAGCACTCAGCCACACACACACACGTATGCATTCATGCACACAGCACCCCACACACACCACAGTATGAATCATGCACACATGCACCACAAATCACAACTGCTGTACCCAGACTCTATTACTGCTCAGTTTATACACTGCCCCCATCCCCCTTTCCCAATACACATGTAAACATCGGACTATAAATTGTACCTTCCTGTATTATACTTATACTCAAATTTTTATTCTATTCTACTGAGCCATTTACTTTATGTTCCATTTCTTATCTTTTGTTATTTCTATTGTTGCTGCATTGTCGAGAAGGAACCTGCAAGTAAGAATTTCGTTTGACAATAATATACCATGCTATTCCGTACTATACGACTAATAAAACTTGAAACTTAAACATATTAGTACACTCATAGATTAAAGGGTTCCAAAAGGTTCTGGGGCTGTCCCCATAGGAAAACCCTTTTGGTTCCAGGTTGACTCTTTTGGTTCTATGTTAGAACCCTCTGCGGAAAAGTGTTACAATTAACCCTAAAGGGTTCTATCTGTAATCAAAAGGGTTCTCATGGAACCAAAAGGGCTTCTCCTATTGGGTAAAGCAAATAACCCTTTATGGTCTAGATAGCATATTTTTTCTAAGAGTGTAGGTTGATGCAACATATTGAAATGGCATGGTTTTGGTTTGGCAGGGTTTGAACTTCAGGCTCAGGTTGATGACGTCACAGTGCGATGCTAACTTGGCCATCCACTACAACTGTACTCTAAGGACCCACAGCAGCAGGTCATCTCTGGCCAGTCAAACTGCACAAACCAGAGGCCAGCAAGGATCTTGTGAAGACCTAACAAGATTAGGACCATCTGATCCTCTTGAGAAAGATCTCTCTACACGACCCACAACTTTAATCTCTGTGACGCACGCAATGGTGTGACACCAGTGCTTGACCGGATCAATCCCGTTCAGTTTCCGTTTTTTGGGGTGGAAGTCCAGAGCTGCAGCCACAGCCCTTACAATAAAATATGTCACATTTGTGAAATTACATTTCACTTGTGAAATAGCTGTTTTCACTGTTGAGCTTAAATTAAAATGGTTAAAATTAAACCATATTTTTTTTTACAGGATTACATTTTACTCGTTAAAACCACCTTTTCACAGGATATATATTTTTTTCAACTCACGTGAATTGTAGTTGTGTTTCACCTGTTAAAACTTTCACATGTGAAAATCGGATATGCAGTTTAACATGTGAACCTTTCTCACTTGAGGATCTCATTCACATGTGGAATTTACAGTTTCACATATATAAGAAAACTCCACATTGTGAAAAATCTTGGTCCAATGGTCAATAGTTTGCTTGTACTGTGGGAAGACCGAGGTTTAATACTGGCAGATACAAAACAACAAATGTGAAATTGTGAAATGTTTGGGAAACACGTCACTGTCTGAGTTGTGAAAATCCGTTGAAACTTCACATGTCCCCGAAACCAAGTGTCATGTCTTCTTTTGTGTCTATTTGTCCCATGTGATTTGTCTCTATTTTTTTCACATGCTCTTTCCACAGGATTTTTTCATGTGTTTTTTTTTTTAAAGGGAGAGTCCCCTTGCTGTTTGTATACAGTTTTTGATGTCAACTAATCTCTCTGAATAAATGTTTTGGTAAAATCGTCAGGTATCCTTTCATATAGAAGCCTAATGCTGAGACAGCGACACTGATAAGCTAATCCTCCGGCGCAAGATTTTGGTGCTGCCAGAGAATTCATGTTCGCGTCTTTCTATGGCTAACAAACAATTCACATTGTTGCTTGCTGGAGTAGAGGCTCTTCTTGTGTGTGGGATGTGTGTGTGGGTGGATGTGTGTGTGGGATGGGAAACATGTGTCAAGGTTGCAAGCCATAGCTCATGTGGCATTCTGTTTTAAAAGTGCTAGCAGGAGACAAGTCTATACATCTTTACTTACCGTTCCTCGCTCTCTCCAGTCAGCCACTGTACAGACAGCAACAGCAACCGAAGCCAAGTGAAGCCTATTGAATGATCAACTTGCTGTCATGGGCTGCGGCTACGCAAGCATCATTATTTTTTATTGTCGGCGGCTGAGGCAGCACTTACTGTAAACAGATGGAACAATATTTGTCAAGCTCCATTAAATATTAATGGTTGGGGGTTGAATATTGGAGTTGGAGAGACATTGTCTGCAGTTTAGCCTTTATTGCTACAGTACATGCCCCAGACTCCACCATCTCATTTTCAGAAACCCGAACCTCAGTGCGAGCAGTTGCATCTGTTTTTTTCTAGTAAACATTGTAACCTCCCTCCACTAACTTACACACCACACAACACACACACAACAAACACACACAACACACACACACACACACACACACACACACAAACACGACACACACCACACACAACACACACACACACACACACACACAACACGACACACACAACACACACACACACACACACACCACTACAACACAAGGACAACAAACACAACATTTATTCCTGGATTCACGTTGCTCTATGGTTTAATAGTTATTGTGAACCCAAACAGAAAAAAGATGAGAGAGAAAAATAATGAATGAGTCTGTCTTTAGACAGTAGACAGAGATTGGACAAGGCTGTTCAAATCTCTTCTTGACTGCAGGTGGAGGAAACCCAATCTGTAGTCTGAAAGCAAAACAATGGTCTCTTCTTGAAGCAGTGATCTCAGAGGGAGCCCAGCCCAGCCAAGACAGAGTCTGTTCCACAGGAATAGACCTTGGCAGAGCCACACAGGTCATCTGCTGTACAACAGACTGACACGTAGACAACTGGGGCCCTGAAGTCCTCTGTACAGTCACTATAACACTTATCTACTGTACAAACAGACTGACACAGACAACTGGGCCCTTACAAAAACTAAAAAGTGACATTTGGCGTTTCACATGTGGCTGATTTCACAATGAGCTTAAATTTCACATCTGAAACCATATTTTCACATGTATTAAATTCAGAGTTCACATGTTCAAGTTAAATCAAGTGAAGCTTTTGTAATTTATATGACATTTTTCACATGATTTGTTCATACATGTGGTGTTTTATTACAGTGGTCCGAAAACCCGAAACTGAAAAAAGTCCTCTGTACAGTCCTATCACACAATATTTTCCTCATCGTCATATCAAGTGCACAGACAGTATGTTTGTGTACATAGGCTACAGGTAGTATGTGCATGCGAGGATGTGCTGTACGTTCTTGTTCTGTCTGTTCTTGTGCCAATTGTAGTGAATATGTAACGAACGTCCTGGGAAGAAGGAGTGGACCAAAACGCAGCGTGGGAAATGTTCATGTTAATTTATAAAATAAACTGAAACTGAATGACAAAAAACAACAAAGAAAGTGAACGACACGAAACAGTTCTGGTAAGGTGAAAAAACACAAAACAGGAAACAACTACCCACAAAACACAGGTGGGAACAGGCTAACCTAAGTATGGTTCTCATCGAGAGACGACGATGACAGCTGCCTCTGATTGGGAACCATACCAGGCCAAACACATAGAAAAGGACAACATAGAACAAAACATAGAATGCCCACCCCAACTCACAGAATATATGTTTATGAAGTGTGTGTGCGTGCTTGCAGGCATGTGCGTACGTGTGTGTGGATCAAGGTAGATCAGACAGAACATAGGGTTTTGTATTGCATGACGCATACATAGTACCACTCACGTGTAAAACATGCTGTGGTCTCAACTGTGAAACTGTAATGGACCTTAATGGCCCTTGGAACAGAGACATGTAAACACACATCTCGTGATGCTCAGACATTGAGCCACATGTCACGCTCTGGGCAAACATATCACATTAAGTGCATACAGTAATCCTCACACAGTAATCTTTACTCAATCATCTGTGATACTATCCCCATGCCTAAGAATTTGTTTATCCAACAACATCTAGAGTGCGGATGTGGGCATCGTTCTCCATGCACCGTTTGCATCAAGGATTTATGTAGACACACGCACATACACACCACAGGCTCACACATGCATCCCCATCCCACAACCTGTCCCATCCTTTCCACTGTCACAAAAGTAGGTCCCAGAACCACAACAGACTTTTCCCATGGTGCGTCTGCCTGTTCCTGATCTGTCATATCACTACAAGTCATAGGCTGCTTTGCTGGCTCACCCACTCACAATCCAGTCTCTCACAGAACGTGCTACAGGCTGGAGGATCTGCCCGGTAACAATGCCATGACTGTACCCAGAGGGCCGTGCAAGAGGCAGCCTCTGCTGCCCTAACATGAGCCTGTCTTGCCTCTCCTCTCAGCATCACGCTAGCGAGCAGGCAGGCAGAGGAGCATGCTCTCTGTGGGTGAGTCACAGACAGTCAAGCCATCACGACACAGCGAGAGAAGGGTGACGCTAGCCTGTTTACTGAGTAGCACAATGTAGAATGGGATGAGAGATGAGAGAACCACTAAAGTGTCTCAGAAGTGCAAACAAACCTCACTTACATACAGCACAGTGGTTATGTCTTCCCAGTGGGTGAATGGGACTGCAATGCCTTGTGGTTCATGAAATGGCTAGCCTTTTAGGGCTCTACAAATTATTTAGTGTAGCATTAATATGGAACTTAGCATACCCGTAATATACCTACAGCACATGCAAGTGTAGTAACAAGCCAAATTAGGTGAAATGTTGCATGTAGATATCATAGTGATTCTGTAATAACTGTCCAGGTTGGTTTAATCCGAGTAGATGTAGCCAGTTACTAAATATAATTTTGTTTCTCAGAGAAGAGCAACATTATGCCACCTTTAATCCACAGATGACATATTTCATCCATTTATTGGGCATAAGGGATGATTGGCATTAGATCAGGAATGGCTATCTCCCTAAAGCAAGGAAAACGATTTCTGGGAAAAGAATATAAAAATTGCATGAAGCCTGTAATGGGCCTGGCACTCATATTACTGGGGGAAATGAGTTTAAACCATTAAATAACCCATTAAATTATCCATTAAATAACCCATTAAATAACCCATTAACCTCCAGATCTGTGCCCACCAGTGTTATGTTAGAGAAGAGCTTTGTGGCTATGGATGAGATCAGAATTTCTCTCTGTGGATGAGTAATAAGCCCATGTCAGGGGATACTGTTCTGCCCTCTTCTTGTTGTATAAATAGCCAGTTTGGATACAACATAGTTGGCTCTGTGTTGTTGAAATGTCCTCTTTTCAATGTTTACTAGCTGATCATTATAAACCCCAGGGGGTCAAAGAGCCASGAGATTAGGCTGGGACTCGGGTCAGTTGAGCCACAGTCAACCTGCGGACCGTAAACTAGCCTTTAGTGTGTTAACCTGTCGGTCAGTTTAGAGCAGACCTCCTTTGTGAGAATATAAATTCTTGTCTCATCTTGGTGACTGCCACAGTGGAGTGATTGGGACCAGTGTGGAAAGCGAGGTGCTAAGAGTGTTGTGGGGACAGACATGAGTCTAAACTTTCTTTTGTCAGCGGGATTTGGCCCAGATTTAGCCACCGTTGTGGTGGATACTGCCTGGCTGTGAGAATCTCCAACACACAGAAAATTGGCACGCTTTCAAAGGCGCATCTTTCAAAAACAAAGGCGCTGTTGGTCTTATTGAATTGATTGATGTGATCYAGTGAACCGCTGAGTTGTTGTGAGGGGAGATACAGTTCTGCACAGGGATTATCCCAGTCCTACACAAACAGAGAATGCCTCTAGATCTACTCTGTGGGGAAGAAGGAAGAACAGCTGCTAAGATCACATTGGCCCCTGAGCTTACTGTATATAGACCCAGTTTTCTGCATGTATTAATGACTACATTCATTATTAATAACATGTGGTTATTGTACAGGATTTATTCTGTAATTAATCTGTTTTACAGGTGATTAAAGGTCCAGGGCAGACAAAATTCAGTTTTGCCTGTGTTTAATATCATATTGTACAACAGCTGATAAAACTAACACTGTAAAAGTGTGAAAATATTTGATCAGTGTTATTTCTTGATAGATGCTGATTGAAAATACAAATCTACACAGGACCTTCTAATCACCAGGTTTACTGTACATGGGCGGAGTTTTGGCTATCACCATGCAGTAAATTAGTTACTAGACCAACAACAAAGAGAGTTCCAAACCTCTCTGTCAATAACAGCTACTTTTCAGTTTTCACCTTCGCACTCAGACCACTCCCATACAGTCCTAGCTAAATTTTAGCTTGAGAAATAATGTTTTGCTAAAAAGCTATTTTTGCACATTTTTATGGAAATCTAATACAGTAKCTAGGTTTCCATCCAATTTGTGTCAGATTTTAATGTGAATATTCWAAAATCTGCATAAAACAATATGTGCATTTTCCCACCAGAGATGCGTTTCCATCAAACTGACTTTTTGTGGATAAAAGGCTGCGTGTGATGACGTAGTGCACATAAAAATAACTTTTGTGGTTAAATTCCCATGTACCAAATAGAAAAATACAAGTTAAATGGGTTTCCATCGCATTTTCAACTCTACTGGTGATTTTGTCACAAAAACGGTTGCATTATATAGCAAATGTGCCCACTCTGGTCTTGGCACACGCGCCCAAGTCAACACCTCGCAAATAGAGTGCTGGTAGGCTACCTATATTACATTATGAGATTATTATGGATAAGAGCCATATTATTTGTATTTGTCAAACGGCAGCCAAGCATCGATCATCATGTCACCAGAATAAGACCCTCAATATTCATAGGAAAGGAGCATCAAGATCACCGTGCACTTTCACCACCCTGTGAAGTTCACCATAACTTATTTTATCTATAGCCTAATGAACTATATGCTTTTCCGAGTCGTAATGGGAGGACCACACAACACAACATTGCGTGACTCAGAGTTTACTTTGATATGATGGTTATTATATTAATATCTGCGAATAAAGGCATTTCCACCGCCATTTCTCGCATATTTAATTTTACCGACACAAAAATATCCCACCATGTCGAAACAAACAAATTGTCTGTAGGCATTTATAAATTTGTACCTGCATGTCATGTTTCCATCAGCTGGGTGGTGACTTTTTCCATGCATCAGGTAATTAATCTGCATGAAATGGTTAGATGGTACGTGGATAGTATGGTACTTAATTGTTACCCAGAAATAATTAGATATTGATATAAAAACGTCTGCATTGGGCCTTTAAGAATTCCATTCATGGGTGCTCAAGTTAAAAAAGCTATAATTATATCCTGTGAGTTGTGGGCAGGGCACGGCCCTTTATTGTAGCAAGAATGACAACGTATTAGCATACTCAACGGGAGACTTTTAATTTTCCCTCTGATTGTTTGATAGTAATTATGGCTTGCTTTATCGACTGCAACAACTGCTCAATCATAGTAAAGATGAAGTATCGCATCACCCACGCTCCAATGTCTATTGAGATGTTGTTTGTGTAATGTTGTTGATACAAGAGCAGGGAGAATAGCATGGGAGGAGAGTGTGCTGTTCATGCATTAGAAACCATCAGTGTTACTCTAGATGAGCTCAGTGTTAAGACCGCTGTTCCCTCCTTCTTTATCACTGTTTCTACTTCGCTCTCTAATTTTTCACTTCCATTTTATGGATATCACTGAAAGAGCCCATTGTACAAATCAGTCGGGCATAAAAATGCATCTACCTTGCATAGTCCTTCTAGACAAGACTTCTCGTCTCAATATCGTCTGTCTTCTTACAGCAATGTAGTACTGCAGAATAGCCAGTGTACAGTATCTTTCAATCTATCTTAGACTCAGGTTACATATTGGACACAATGTTGTCTGTCGGAACTTGCCTTATATAACTAACTATAACTGTACAGTACAGGGCCCAGGGCGAGGGTTACTGACTCCTTGCTCTTTGCACAGTATCAGTTCTGTTCCTGCAATACGATGTGTAATGATGTGCAGTTGCACGTGGGTTGCCTCTCTCTCCTTCTTTCCATCTCTCCATCTCTCTCACTCTGCCTCATTCTTCCTTGCTCTCTCACATAACTGTGGAGCCATGCCTGTGTTTGAAGCGATAAGCCCAGGTCACTCACACACACAACACAGAGAGGTCGGTCTTCCCATTAGTGATGCTGGCCTCATTGTGACCACACAAAGAACATGCCCTCGGCTCTCCCTCCGTGGAACAGATCAGCTGCCTCTCTTAAGTCCTTTATTAATGGAATCACAATCTCTCCATCAGCACAGAGCCCTCCGTTTATGTAACCAGAGTACTGTAAATCCAGTCCCAGATAACCACATGAGTACAGGCCATGGTGGGGATCATCGGACGTACATACTGGTGCCATGCTACCCTTTATCTGTAGTGCTAGTGGAGTTTGCCAGGTATGGTCAGAGTCTTAGTGGTCACCAGCGAAACAGCAAACATTTTGGTTTCATTGTATTTTACAGTTAGTCCGCTACAACTGATCATTGTCTTGATGCTATGTGCATCGAATAAGAATACATTGAATAAGTGGATCRGCTAGGTACACTCAAGGAGGGGTTGGGATTGGAAACACTGCCTTACTGTAGATATACTGACATATACTGTAGCTACAGTTGAAGTCGGAAGTTTACATATACTGATGTTAAGAAACTATAGTTTTGGAAAGTCGGTTAGGACATCTACTTTGTGCATGACACAAGTCAATTTTCCAACAATTGTTTACAGACAGATTCTTTCACTTATAATTCACTGTATCACAATTCCAGTGGGTCAGAAGTTTACATACACAAAATTGACTGTGCTTTTAAACAGCTTGGAAAATTCCAGAAAATGATGTCATGGCTTTAGAAGCTTCTGATAGGCTAATTGACATCATTTGAGTCAATTGGAGGTGTACATGTGGATGTATTTTAAGGCCTACCTTCAAACTCAGTGCCTCTTTGCTTGACATCATGGGAAAATCAAAAGAAATCAGCCATCAACCTCAGAAAAAGAATTGTAGACCTCCACAAGTCTGGTTCATCCTTGGGAGCAATTTCCAAACGCCTGAAGGTACCACTTCATCTGTACAAAAAAATAGTACGCAAGTATAAACACCATGGGACCACGCAGCCATCATACCGCTCAGGAAGGAGACGTGTTCTGTCTCCGAGAGATGAACATACTTTGGTGCAAAAAGTGTGAATCAATCCCAGAACAACAGCAAAGGACCTTGTGAAGATGCTGGAGGAAACAGGTACAAAAGTATCTATATCCACAGTAAAACGGGTCCTATATCGACATAACCTGAAAGGCTGCTCAGCGAAGGAAGAAGCCACTGCTCCAAAACCGCCATAAAAAAGCCAGACTACGGTTTGCAACTGCACATGGGGACAAAGATCGTACTTTTTGGAGAAATGTCCTCTGGTCTGATGAAACAAAAATAGAACTGTTTGGCCATAATGACCATCGTTATGTTTGGAGGAAAAAGGGGGCTTGCAAGCGAAGAAACACCATTCCAACCGTGAAGCACGGGGTGGCGGCATCATGTTGTGGGGGTGCTTTGCTGCAGGAGGGACTGGTCTACTTCACAAAATAGATGGCAACATGAGGAAGGAAAATGATGTGGATATATTGAAGCAACATCTAAAGACATCAGTCAGGAAGTTAAAGCTTGGTCGCAAATGGGTCTTCCAAATGGACAATGACCCCAAGCATACTTCCAAAGTTGTGGCAAAATGGCCTAAGGACAACAAAGTCAAGGTATTGGAGTGGCCATCACAAAGCCCTAACCTCAATCCTAAAGAAAATTTGTAAAAAGCGTGTGCGAGTAAGGAGGCCTACAAACCTGACTCAGTTACACCAGCTCTGTCAGGAGGAATGGGCCAAAATTCACCCAACTTATTGTGGGAAGCTTGTGGAAGGCTACCTGAAACATTTGACCCAAGTTAAACAATTTAAAGGCAATGCTAGCAAATACTAATTGAGTGTATGTACACTTCTGCGGCCATGTGGTAAACTGGTAATAATTACTGCTGACCATAGCTGAAGTCATCAGGTTTGCAGGCTGAGCTCTTTCAKCAGTATGGATCCCATTAGATTAACCAGTCTCCTGAGAGTGGGCCTGCCGGAGGAAGAGAACAGAGAGATGGATGGACGCCTCTCACTTTAATTGTCGCTATCCAAGTTAGCTATCCAGCAGATTTGTTGAAGATTGGTTCAGATATCTCCTCAGGAGATAAACTAATAATAAAACTGCTTGGTGGAGGACAAGTGTACAATAAGCTATAGATATAGCAGTACACACAATAACAAACATATTACCACAGATTGAGTGGTTCCTTTACCAACCAGCTATGTTGACAGACAACAACATCACCTAACAGGGAAACGGTTGTGTGGTTGCGTTGACAGAGTAGTTGAGATCTAGGCTAACAGCGKGGGGACTAGATACAGTAAACACAATCCTAGCGCTGTTTGTTAGCCTATTTGTGTGGAACAGATCCAGCCWCTGCAACCCATTCTCCACTCTCACCCGACCWKCCTGTCATTATACACAGGCCTCTCTCTCGTATCCTGCTGTTTCCCCCCTGCAGATAAAATTACTGTAATCTGCTCATATCAGGCAAACAGAAAGCCCCTGCTAGCCAGCGGCGAGGTATTTAACTAGCATATTGCGGCTTTCACAGCTAATAACACCACTAATGGGGTTATTTGTGCAGTGCAGATTGGAAATGTTGACAAGGTGGTTAGATAAAGCTGGAGAGGGGTCGGTGTGCTACAGTAGATTACAGTAGGGAGGGTAAGGTATACAGATGGTTTATTCAACTTTTGTAACCTGAGTCTCCCTGACCATGTCAGAGCGTGGGAGTCATACCTGAGCAATTGGCGAAGTCCTGAAAAAGTATAGGGATGATAGACTTATGTGGGGTATACAACATGATACCCAAYTATCAGGTATTTCTCTGGGTACCATGGAAACAGCTGTCCCAGTTCAGTGAGTCAAGACAYGCTCACAGTGAACTAATAACATTAGTCTACTTCCCAATTTGAGTTGTTGAGGCAGTCACACAGCCATATAGGAATAATGAATAGGATAAACACCCTTTCCCTCCTAGAGAC
>NW_019942783.1:83551-85468 GCF_002910315.2 Salvelinus sp. IW2-2015 | reverse complement strand
ATTTGTAGTAGGCTATAACAAGAAAACATATTAAAATACTTATGAATTCTACATGGGAACGATTCAACATTGAGGATTCACCCAAACGTGCTCCTCTTCAGTATTCAGCCAGTAACATCAGATAGAGTCTTCTGGGAGAACTCTGCTATCACAAGGCCCACGCAAAACCACTCACTGATACCCTTACACTGCCTGATGACCCATTTATGTGTGTGTGTTGTGTGTGTGTGTGGTTGTGTGTGTGTGTGTGTGTGAATACACAACCAGAGAGCTGTCCTGATTCAGCCTTGTGAAGTGCCAGAAGACCCAAATACTCTGATCTGGTTAAATGTTGGTTCTGTGTGGAGAGCCTTCTGGTGGGTCACTGAGGCTCAATGGTCCGGATATGTGGTTACACTCCCACTTTTCCCCAAGTGAATCCTGCTGGGCTGACAAATACACACACACACACACACACACACACACACAGATACATAGGCGAGCTCTGTAACACACTCATAGAGAGAGACACGGATATACATGTGTGTACACACACACACACACACACACGCAGAAACACGCACACTGGTTTACACTTGTCATATTAATCTGCTTAATCTTTGCACCCTCATCCCCATCCCCCCTCACTCACACGCAGCCAGACCCACACTCTACACCCTCGCTGGATTCAGCTGATAACCCCTGTGTGTGTGSGTCTAATCCTTCAAGTTGACAGACAGATGGTTATTAAGCACCGCTGTGCCATTGTTCTGAGGCCGGGTCTGTAGGAGCTCCATTGTCTTAGAAAAGTGCCTGCTCGAGTAATTTGGCAAAATATCTCCTATACTGTCAACAGGGACAATAGAGCCAGAGTACAGACAGGGGAGCTGCGCTCTCTAGAGCACACATGATGGCTGCCTATATGCCGTGCACAAATGATGGCAGGAATATGAGGGCTTAATGCGTTGTACAAAATGATGGCTAAAATATATGAGTTGTTCCAGTGAGGTTCAGCCATAGACCGTATAAATACCTGTATTTCTCAGGCTTWGGTTATGGGCTKGGGAGTCTGTCGAGCYTAGCCTAATGTGATACATGAAACATAATGAGGCAAATGTAATGCAGATGTGTTGTAATGAGTGAGAGAAAAAAATGGGACATCATTTTTTTTTTAAAGCCACAGACGATTTAGTCTCAAAAGCTTTATAACTGTAATTTTAGCCGAGATATGCTGTATAAAGACAGGAGTGACGCCGTTAAGAATTCATATCATTTTTGGACATTCTATATTTCTGTAATTCCTGATGTCAGTGTTGAGGCACTCTTTCTGAGCTCAGGTATTGTGTACAAAACGGAGGGCACCAACATCTTTCATTCAGACGTAATGGGGGGATGAAAGTGGGTTACATTGCACACTCCTCCTTGATCAGCATGATGACAGCTGGCTACGAAAAACTTTTGCCAACTTTTCAGCTACTTTTCCTCCAGACAAAGCTCACTTATCAGTTACGCAATGAGAGCCATGCCCAGCGGGATACCTAATGTACTGAGCCATGGAGAGGAGCAGGAGCTATGAGAGGAGGCTTAGAGACAGAGGAGCCATGGCCTGGCCTGTTCTGCACCTGACCGTGATCGCCCCCTAGGGTTGAGGAGGAGAGATACAGGACTGAGGAGGCAGGTGGTAAAACAGAATGTAAAAACAGGATGTAAAGGACTCACTACTACAGTAAAGGACTGACTACTGGAAAACATATGTCATAGCTACACAGGCATACATTTTAGGTATAATGTAGAAGACATTTTAAAAATCCTAGTTATCACTACAAAATGGAAACAGTCACATCCAATAAATAAAAATGACTTCTGCACACATTCCTGAACACTCTGCACGTTTTATGATGTCAACATTTGTCAGTAGTATGACCAGTAAGACATGTT
>NW_019942783.1:71287-82669 GCF_002910315.2 Salvelinus sp. IW2-2015 | reverse complement strand
CAGACACAGAGTTCATCTGTTTCCAAACCACTTGCTCTTGCCCTAGGACCTGGTGCAAGTAACTAATTCACTAATGTCAAGGTGCTCGTGACAAGATGAGCATTGCGGGTGACTCAAAATTGGCATTTTGTACATTCAACACACACACACACACAGAGACATAGACACACACCCAGACACAGAGTTCATCTGTTTCCAAACCACTTGCTCTTGCCCTAGGACCTGGTGCAAGTAACTAATTCACTAATGTCAAGGTGCTCGTGACAAGATGAGCATTGCGGGTGACTCAAAATTGGCATTTTGTACATTCAATGTTTAAATTGACGGTGGCYCTCGAATGTAGAATTCTAAATAGGCCAGTTTAGGAACTAAATCGCTGGCAGATGACAGCAGCAAAGCACATCTGACAGTGATGGAAAACATAAGGTTTCATCCATAATGTATGTGACACATCATYCACAGACCRTCACTTTATACCTCACAGCACCRTTACTCCTCTCTTCATCCTGGACCTGGCTGATTGACCTCATGGGGCKMTGCTSTTTTTCCTATTATCCCTTCCATTTKTTTTAGGGAGAGGGGAGTAATCATTTACTTTGCCTCATGCTGAGAATATTATTCATAGTGAATCACTGTCCAGGGGGGAGTGTACGTGTCTGCGTGTGTGTTTGTTGGGAGGCGTGTGTCAGTCATTTACCCTGTCTTCACAGATGATGAAGCAGCACCAGTATAAGCTGTTGACTACTGCTGAATAGAATATGAGGGTTGGTCCCAGATGGTATGTGCAGGGTTAGGGGGCGGATGCCTGTGTCACYGTCAGAGAGAGGCATATTCATGATTCAACAATGTTTTCCATCTAAGTGCTRTGGGCTCAGGGTCGTGTGGACAATATTACATTATTAGAATCCTGAGCAGAGCCCTCCGTCGAACAGCCTTCAGTGCTCTCTGAACTCATCAGTCAATGCCATCTGTCAAAATGCTAATGTCAATGTGAGTTCTAATATAGACAATTCTATGAATGTAAGAAATGGCTTGCTATTTGATTTCAGTTACCTGGTTTGAAGTCTACTTCCTTATTGTTGACATATTTTACACTCTTTCCCCTATTAAGACTAAAATACCATGAGCAAAGCCTTTGATGTCCTATATTACACACAAACAAATATTCCATCTGATGTCCCACTCAAACATGCAGACCAAMGATATGATCAACAGGGGTAAAAATATAGTGAAATTCCATGATGGAGAAAGACATGTGAAGGGTGAAGCTTTGGTGTTGAGAGTGACCCATGTAAATGATGGTAGGATGTGCTGTATACCCTTCGGAAAAGCCACACTGTTCGAGGAATTCCCATTAGGAAGACTTATAGTTTTGTCACTCAGTATTGGCCCATGTGCTCCCCCACACATACTACATTCATTGTGTGCATCAAACTTATGAGGCCTCACCCTGTTTATTCTAAGCGATCCAGATCTTAAAAAGAATGATGAAGTACTATTGTTAAACCAGCCATAGCCAATAAGCTAGGAGTGGGATGAGTGTGATACTGTGAGAATTATCAGTGCATCTCAGGAGTCTTAGAGGTGGGTGGGGATTCCCTATTAGACATTTGGAATATGGGCATGCCACACTGAAGGCAAGGTATCCCTGTAAGAGGCAATATTTTGTCTTTATTGATATCAGTATTCCACAATCAATGACCATAAAAAGTCTACCACTATAAATCACTCTGAAGTACCAATCTTGTTATTTTGCACATACAACTGCTGTAGACATAAAAATAAATGCAGTAATGTTTATTAAAATCAGGCACTTATCTAGTGCTTCTTCCCTGAAGCTCCTCTGAAGGTGATGGCTCGAGAGAGGGCCCGAAACACCCTAACCACGAAGGGGCATTTACGGGATTGGGGATCCTGTGCAGTAGGTGCAGGTATCAGGTCCTCCATGGGTGGGGAAGTGGAAGGAACCTCTGGAACCAARAGTGTGCAAAGCTGTCATCAAGGCAAAGGGTGGCTACTTTGAAGAATCTCAAATATACATATATTCTGATTTGTTAAACACTTTTTTGGTTACTACATGATTCCATATGTGTTATTCTACTATTTAGAAAATAGTAAAAATAAAGAAAAACCCTTGACTGAGTAGGTGTGTCCAAACTTTTGACTGATACTGTATCTTTGTTCACTCTTGCCAAGGTCGTAACAAATTGGTCACATGGTGATTAATTAAAATGACATAATCAATGCTTATTACTCACTCAGTGACATATCACTGAAACGTTTTGTTGGCAGCGCTTCCAGTTCAGGGTGCTTCTTGGCTTGTCCTTTTCTCTTGAACACCTGTTGACAAAATATATCCTGACATAAGAGCCCTCACAATATCTCATAAACCCACTGGCTGTGGGATAATTCAATCCCAGCCCTAATTTAGAGGCAATTCCCAAACACAAAGCTCCCTACCTTGATCCTGATCTTCGGGATGTTAGGCATTTTCAAAAGGAAATGCCACTTCTTGCTATTCTTTTCACCTCCAGCAGAGCGAGGCATCAYCTCAGCGTTGCCATCAGCTGGGTTAAGGCTCCTGGTGGGGAATTCATCTGGTTGGACTAACCTGGAAACTAATTCTGGGAGAAGTAGAGACGATACATTAGGCACAGTTGAAGTCAGTAAACTTTACATCATAAGAAACAATCTATTGAGCATGTTACAAAAGATTCCTCTACAGAGTTAAAATRGCAATTTAACTTACCATCCTCTGACTTCACTGTGGGCTTGGACACATCAGTCAGGGTGTCCATCACTGTGTTGGTCATTATCTTAGTGACCTGATCCATCGTCTGCCTTACTCCGGTGGAAATGGGCAACACATTTAAACACTGCCCCAGGAGAGTCCTAATAGAATTTTCGGCAAAGCTGTAGGCTAGCTCAAAGGCATCATTCCTTGACAGCTTTTTCAGGGCTGGCTTTGGCAATGCCGGTTCAGAGAAGCTCCTGTGGCCAGCAATGGATTGAAGTTGCCGGCTTATTGTGATCTCCTGAATGAGACCATGGACCTTAGTGATGAGGTCGTCTGACACACCTTGAATGGTTTCAATGGAGACGAGCCTCTCAAGGTTTTCCTCTGCTGAAGTCTTCTTTGATTCGTCCGTCACCAGCGTTTCCATTATAGTTTGCACTATAATGTTGGTGTCAGACATGGATGTTGGTATCAGGCATGATGGTTGAGACACAAGCTTTGCAGGGGAAGAATCCTGGTTCCTCTCATGAGTAGACAAGTATTTTGTCAAGGATTGCTTAGACAGTGATTCTGGCACATCTATTGTGTTCAAGCTGTGGGATGCTGTCCCCTTTATCGCATCTGCAGTCAACTGGTCAAGGCTCTCAAGAAGAGAGTCCAACATGTCAGTTGTCTTCTGTCCAACAGATGAATTATCCGAGGCAACAACTCTGCACTTGATCACATTTAGGATCTGGCTGAGGGTGTTCTTCGCAGATTTGGTGAAGCTATGCTTAGTGACTGCCACTGTTGAGTCTTGGRGAGCCAAAAGTGGTTGGCAACTTTCACTCAAGAGAGAAAAAGCTCCTCTCAAACTGTGATCACTCAGCACTGACATGCTCTTGGTGGGTGTCAATGTGAAGGTGTCAAAGTCTTGATTTTCTGTTGACGTGCCACCCCGAGACGCAAGGGATTTAGACCTTTCAATCTTGGCTAAATTGTCTTTTGTCAACAACTTCTCTCTCCTGACAGATTGAGGTCGCTCCGGGTCATGAGCAGTGTCAGAGGCCTCAAAGTATCCATGTTTCTCCACAGGCATGGAATCCACCACATCTTTGGTTTTGGAGGCAGGCACTGGGGACATGGAGAAGAAGACCTTCAGCCTATCCCTCACTCGGTAGTAGATGTTGTGAGCCACATCCAGGAACTTGTCAAAAACTATTTTAGGTGTGAGGTGGGACTCTGTATCCATGGTCYCTCTCTCTAGGTCTTCCACAATAATGTTCACAATGTCTGAGGCTGCTGCAAACAGATGTTGTGAATAGGTAGCAGRCATTTTCAGCTCCAAATGGTTGGCTTTGCGAGCATAGAAAACAATTGCAGCTCCAAGGATAGCCTCACTCACGATCTGGTTGGCCTTTGTGTGGAACTCCACACTTAGAATACTCCTGATGGAAATATTAGAGGTTCTGCTGCTGCTGACTGCACTTTGTGGCTGTGTGAGCGAGGAAATCTCACCTGAAATRGGGAGGTCCTCCAACTTTGAGATGAGAGCATCCAACTTCTGGCTGAACTCCAAGAACACATTTAATGCCCTCCCTCCAACAGAAGAAGAACAGTCTTCCTTAGAAGCCTCAACCTTCAGAACTGAGGCCACCTTTTTGATGACCTCTTTAGTGCATGTGTTGAGGGTTAGCTGGTTGTCTGAGATATCACTCAGAGACCTGAAGGACATACCAGAGCTGTTAATACTGGTCTTTTGCACAGGAGATACCTCCACACAGGCCTCAGTTAGGAGTGGTCCAGTTGGAGAGAGCTTGGTATTCAGAGGGACATCTTTTTCCTCAGTGAGATGGTGTAAACTGAACCACTTATTTAGTTTGTCCAGCGCATTGGTGTACAGGTTTTGKGAACTTGTATGTACTTCAACCCAGAACTTTTTGCGACCAGATTTTGTGGCTGCTGAGACCTTATTTGCCTCAAATGCCTCATGCAAGTCTCCTAATACGCCATCAAAAAGATCAACCGATGCYGCTGCAATACTTTCAGGGGAAATATGGGCAGATAAGATTTCCTCTAATCTATTAGTGTCGGTCGAAGGGGTTTCGTTCAGATTGGCAAATGTCACATCTGCCTCCTTAAGGCCCTGAATGATGTGAGAAACATCTATGTCCTCAAGACTCTGTGACAGAGAAGATACCAGGTCTCTGGCAGCAAGGTTACCCTGGGAGTCGGCCTCTGTGGCTGGGTTGAGACTCATCTCAAGCTCAGTTTTAATTTCTTGGCAGGCAGTTGCTACAGCAACCGCTGAGTGAGAGCACAAGAACTTCAAGTCAGAGTCTGAGATGGSCAGAGATGGTGAGTCGTGAGTCATGGACATGGCCTCCAGACTGCTCTCAGACACAAAAGGCTGGAGTTTTACGGAGACTTGTCTGACCATCTCCCCAGCAACACCGCTGATGTCTATTGATGAGCTGGAGCTGGTGCACTGTGGCCTTAAAAGTGTTTGGCTGTCCGAAAGTCCAAGATTATAAAGAACATCACCAAACACAACATCCACAACATCAGTCGACAATGCTGTAATTCTGTTGCTAGACAGGAACTTAGCTGGATGCACGTCGTCTGAGGTGAGAGTCCAATCACAAAGGGATTCTTTGGATGAGCACTTGGACAGGCTCTCGATTGTTGGAGTTGCTGATATGCAGCTTTCATTGGTAGACTCGCCATAGAGTTGTGACATTTTAATTTGAACGGCTTTCACGATCTTGCCCTTGGAGATATTCATCAAGTGGTCACTGATTGACTGCCTGGAGGACTGTCTACTTGCAGATCTTTGAACTACCATGCTTTGAATTTCAGCAGAAACTGCAGTAAGGAAGTAACTCAAAGGGGTGGTCCGTTCCTGCTCAGTTCTTCCGTTGTCTTTAGTCCTGAGGATACTATTGATGATGGTGACTATTACCTGTCCAGCCAGAGGACCCAATATGGCTTCCATCTCCCCCTCTGTTTCAAGCAGAGACTTGTTGGACTGGCGACTGCTGGACTTGCGGCCGTGCGCAATATGCTCCACGGCGTGGGCATACATTGATGCAGTTGCCATGCTCAGCATCTCTTGAGCAAACTGAATGCTTGCTGAGTTGCTGCCATGTCCTTCAGTTCCCTGACTACAACCCACATTTAGCATTAGCTGAGCTAGCCTGGAGTTGATGACTTTCATCACCATCTCCACAATTTCCATTACCAATCTGGTGTCTGTGGAGACGATGATGGGCATGAGCTTCCTCTGCCTACTCCGGCTRGATGGCAGTACAATCTCACTAAGCGACCTGCATGCTCCACTGTGGACCATTTGATTGAAAACACAGCTCTGAGACAGGCCAAACATAGACCTGAGTGGCTCTGAGCAGGGTCTGTCCCTCATCTCTCTATTCCCCCCCTCAGGAGTAGAGAGATATGTGAACTCTCCAGGGATCAAGTCTTCATCATCCTCTTCACTCAGCAAAGAGGTCATGGACCTAGAGAATGCACACAACAGAGACATAGYAACAAAGATGTCAGTGTTGGACTCAACCTCATTATTATTAATACTCAAAAGAAGTAAACCAATAAACATTTTAGAGATCTTGTGTTCCATCTAAGCAGTATCTCTCACTAAGTCGGGCTGGTTATTGGTACACATGGTGGGGGGTATGGGAGTAATGTGTGAGGGTAGAACTTATTGGAGGGAAGTGGATAGTGGTGCTTACCTGTGACTGGAGGGGAAAGGTGTGGGTGTCGGTGTGCTCCAGGAAGTTTTAGAACTGGTGCTCCTGCTGGGGCCTTGAGAACAACTTAATTTCACAGTGCGGGAGAGAGAACTTACTGCCGCCTCCTCACTTCCTGATCCAGGAGAGCCTGGCAACTCAGCCAGCTCTATCTGCATGGTGAGGTCAAGGGCGGGAACCACAACTGTCGATTTGATCTTCTTCACCCATGTGACAATGTCCATGCACTTGGCAGTAAACTCATCTCTAGTTAACTGCAATGAACATATAGAGAAGTTAGACACTGTATCGATATAATGACTTAGAGCCATGTGATGACTCACCATTTCCCTAACCAAGCAGACAGGAACTGACTTTAACTCACCTTGGCACGCATATTCTCACTCAACAGACTCCAGTGGCTGAAAAGTAAATAAAATATAACTTTTCTAATGGGGAACATATCTAGGAGGCCCAGTTGAGCTGGGCATCTAAAAGATTTATAATACAATCAAACAATCAAGGGGAGAATAGGAAAGCCACAGAGCAACATACTTGTCAGTCATGTCCTGCACAAAGGTGGAGAGGTCTGGGGAGCTTCTTTGCAGCCTTACAAGGCTGTTCTGGGACGTTGCAGCCTGGGGGGCTGTGGGCGTGGTGGTGAAGGTAACATTAGTATCCTGGGGGCGACAGGAAGTACAGTTAGGCTGGAACTCTAGTACTCTCTCCTCCCAAACACACACACACAATGCAACTAGTAGATTAGATTGAGAGATGACTACAGTCCTCACCTCCAGTTCCAGGTCTCCAGAGTTGAGTAGAGAAGTCTGGTGTGGCTCCTGTACATGGGATGGGCCGGGTGTCTCTAGATCAGCCTGCATCCTACTCTCTATTTCAGCCTCGAGTGACTGGGTTGGTTCAGCTGACTTCAGATCAGCCTCCTGCATCTCTCCCTCCRGTTCARCCGCTATTGACTGAGTTGGGCTGGCTATTTCTTGATCAGCAAAGAACTGGTCCAGGCTCCCAGTATCAGGCTGATCTTTTTCATATCTGTGCAGAGGAAAATAATATCTCTATGATCACTGGGACCTAGCCATAATGTATAGACCTTTGACCTATGTGTGAATGRATCATTTGTGTAAATGACTTACCTGACTTCATCCTGCATGTCATCAGCATTATTGATAGGGTCCTCAAGAGGCGGTGAGTTCAATATCTATGAGGGTGAGGTCATCACTTTTGACCTCTGACCCCTCCCTGAAAGACATCAGAAAGTCCTGTACATGCCTCACCTTTAGCCATCTCGTTGGTCACATCTTATCGTATAGTGAAGGTGAGGTTACGTGGGGCAAAAAAGTATTTAGTCAGCCACAATTGTGCAAGTTCTCTTGTAATTTTCATCCACAGGTACACTTCAACTATGACAACAAAATGAGGAAAAAAAATCCTGAAAATCACATTGTAGGATTTTTTATGAATTTTATTTGCAAAATTATGGTGGAAAATAAGTTAATTGGTCAATAACAAAGTTTCTCATACTTTGTTATATACCCTTTGTTGGCAATGACAGAGGTCAAACGTTTTCGTAAGTCTTCACAAGGTTTTCACACACTGTTGCTGGTATTTTGGCCCATTCCTCCATGCAGATCTCCTCTAGAGCAGTGATGTTTTGGGGCTGTTGCTGGGCAACACGGACTTTCAACTCTCCAAAGATTTTCTATGGGTTGTGTGAGTCTGGAGACTGGCTAGGCCATATCCAGGACCTTGAATGCTTCTTATGAAGCCACTCCTTCGTTGCCCGGGCGGTGTGTTTGGGATCATTGTCATGCTGAAAGACCCTTGTCATCTTCAATGCCCTTGCTGAGAAGGAGGTTTTCACTCAAAAATCTCACGATACATGGCCCCATTCATTCTTTCTTTACACGGATCAGTCGTTCCTGGTCCCTTTGCAGAAAAAAACAGCCCCCAAAGCATGATGTTTCCACCCCATGCTTCACAGTAGTTATGGTGTTCTTTGGATGCCAACTCAGCATTCTTTGTCTCCAAACAGTTCTATGTTTGGTTTCATCTGACCGCATATGACATTCTCCATCTTTCTTCTGGATCATCCAAATGCCTCTCTAGCAAACTTCAGACGGGCCTGGACATGTACTGGTTAAGCAGGGGGACACGATCGTCTGGCACTGCAGGATTTGATTCCCTGGCGCGTAGTGTGTTAACTGATGGTAGGCTTTGTTACTTTTGGTCCCAGCTCTCTGCAGGTCATTCACTAGTCCCCCGTGTGGTTCTGATTTTGTTTTTTGCTCACCGTTCCTTGTGATCATTTTGACCCCACGGGGTGAGATCTTGCGTGGAGCCCCAGATCGAGGGAGTATTATCAGTGGTCTTGTATGTCTTCCATTTCCTAATAATTGCTCCCACAGTTGATTTCTTCAAACAAGCTGCTTACCTATTGCAGATTCAGTCTTCCCAGCCTGGTGAGGTCTACAATTTGTTTCTGGTGTCCTTTACGCTCTTTGGTCTTGCGCATAGTGAGTTTGGAGTGTGACTGTTTGAGGTTGTGGACAGGTGTCTTTTATACTGATAACAAGTTCAAACAGGTGCCATTAATACAGGTAACGAGTGGAGGACAGAGGAGCCTCTTAAAGAAAAGTTACAGGTCTGTGAGAGCCAGAAATCTGTTTGTTTGTAGGTGACAAATACTTATTTTCCACCATATTTGCAAATAAATTAATTAAAATCTACAATGGGATTTCTGGATTTTTTTTCTCAATTTTGTATTGTCATAGTTGAAGTGTAACCTATGGTGAAATTACAGGCCTCTCTCAATCTTTTTAAGTGGGAGAACTTGCACAATTGGTGGCTGACTAAATACTTTTTTGCCCCACTGTATATCCTTTGACCTATTGCAACTCTTTCACCAGAGAGGAAGAGGCCACTCCACCCAAAATTTGTTCACAAAAATAAGACCAAGAAGTGAAGAAAATTTSTATCAAATTTGGTCAACAAAAAATGTCATCGCTAACTTGCTGAGTGATGCTTATTTGATCGAATAGAAGTTTTGGAATGGTTAGGTTGTTTGGAATGCACTGATATAAGCGGACACTCGTGGSATTTCAGCAACTTTTGAAAATAATCTAMTTTACATTGGAGTTGTGCCTGTTGTTCACACATGCATCTGCCCTCTCTTTGGCTAGAATGGTCGTACCTGATCTCACCCCCTCCCGCCTGCCATCCAGGACATGTATTTCCATTGTTAGAGTGGCCACTCGACTATCTTGTCAATCAATATAATTGATCATCTTTGCTTGCACCCAACCTAAGGGTAATAACCTTTGACCCCCTGAAGTCATTAGAAAGAAGGCCTACATGCTTCATCTAGCCTATCTTTACAGTAGCCTATGACTGGTCTATTACTTAAATGTTTTGGTCAATGACAACAGCCTATAGGCTACATTTTAACCCACATAAATTAATACAATTGGATGTTATTCTGCTGTAAAATCTGTACAATGCTTCTTCTTCTCATTTACAATAACCACAGTATTGAAAATAAAGTAACATACCTTAGACACTTTACTCTCCGTGTTTTTTCCGTGTAAAATAAGTGAATGCGCATCCAATGATTAGCACTAGGTTGTCCAGTCCACAACGAAGATAAGACTGATCCAACCAGTTTTTCTGTTCAGTTTTAAACCTCATCAATTATGACGTAAACCTCATCAATTATGACGTAACAATGTTATGAGTATTTTACGCAATGGTAAATGCACCCCGATTCAACGCTTTGTTTAGGCCTACTCATTGAAAGTACTGAATCTTAATGGAAGTTCTGGGGGCTGTAGGCCCATGTTTTGGGCTTTTGCCGCAAATGTTGAGTGCGATGCAAAACAACATAAAAGGTGATACACCAAGTTACATACCAATAATGTCGCAGTTGAGCTGGAACTATCGTCCTATARGATCATGAGAGTTTTTGAATAAGATCGCAGGTACACTAGTATCTGTGCGTTAGAGGTATCGTCGTCATTAACGCACGGGTACTGGGGCAGGTCGCAGGTATAGTTTCATCCCTGCTCTGATTACTCCTGTGCTTCAACCAGATATAAGGACAACAGTCCAGTAAACTATAACTGCACAGTCAATACCTATTACTGACCATATATATTCGCCCTAAAATCTATAGTCATACCCAATCATTAACATCGCTTCAATCAACTCTGCCCGACCTATATACAGGACTTCAATAAATAAGGGTGGTACATWAAAAAAAAACTAAAGGACATATTGCCCTCWTGTGGTTAGTAAAKGTAATGACGTGATCCCAGTCTTCAAAAGWTTCTTACACCAAACTCTCGCGAGGCTCGGTCCAGAAGTGCCGCTATGAAATGAACACAATAGACTGTCTGTTCTGATGGTTTAATGGATCTTTGAGGTTATTGACCCTTGGCTGGGTTTTTAATCCATAACAGACAGTGGATAGTAAATCAAAAAATGTATTYGAATACTGGACTTTGTTTCAAAGCATTGTTCCAAAATAATTTTGCAAATACAACCTGATCATATAATCTGTATCAGAAGGAGGAAAAGAGGAATGTACTATATTTTGTTTAGTGGATCCCCACCTACAAACCTGCTTTACAACATACACTATATAAAAAAAGTATGTGGACACACCTTAAAATTAGTGGATTCAGCTATTTCAGGCACACACGTTGGTGACAGGTGTCTAAGGACACAGCCATGCAATCTCCATAGACAAACGTTGGCATTAGAATGRCCTTACTGAAGAGCTCAGTGACTTTCATTGTGGCACCGTCATAGGATGCCACCTTTCCAACAAGTTAGTTCGTCAAATTTCTGCCATTCTAGAGCTGCCCGGTCAACTGTAAGCACTGTTATTGTGAAGTGGAAACGTCTAGG
>NW_019942783.1:63794-69773 GCF_002910315.2 Salvelinus sp. IW2-2015 | reverse complement strand
AGGTCCTGAATGCAAATAGTTGCCTGTTGAGCGTGTTAAGGTTAGGTGGAGAGGTATATGGGTCTGCGACATGCAGTTTCTCATGTGGTCTTGGTATAGGCCATTAGTTCCAGTGAAGGAAATGACTTAACGCTTAGCAGCTTACGATGACATATCTATCGAGCGATTTCATGTTGCTTTCCAGCTTTGTGCGCAGACAGTTTTCGGGAAGGCTCCTACGATGTTACCATGACACTAGTTGGGATGTTTTTCACACCAACCCCCTGGCACAAAGCGAGGTCCATCAACAAAGATGTCTCGGACTCTGCCAGTGCGATGGCATGAGGAAACCTTGATGGTCCCTGATAGTAGCATTGACTCAATCCCATGACCACCTTTGAATGAATTGGTAAACGCCCGGAAACTGCACGCCAGTCTAGTTCGCTAGTTCGCCCACTCACACACCATCTCTCATAGTGCCCTCAATCATGCTACTTGTGGCTAAGAAGTGGAAGCAAGGCCCAATAGATCATGCAATGGATACACTCTAGTGGCAGCCTTGCCCAGAAGAGTGGAGCATTGTTAGCTTCGGCACAGCGTGGGGACTAACTCGCATATTAATAGCCCTCTTCATTTGTTTCGAAATGAGATGGTTCGAACGGCACGGCTGTCATGTTTAGCTGTTTGAGTCAGTAGTGTCCATAGGAGTCAACTGTCCAATAAAAGATATGCAATATGAAGGAGGCAGTTTATGTTTGGAAAACTTGTAGCTAAGATCGATGTTTCTATATATTGCCTAATCAACCACTACTTTATGCTGTACCGCTATGAATATTATGAATGTTTGATATTCCCGCGTGTTTAGGTCCTTTGTATAACTGGAGCGCAAAACTTTTGTTCGTTGTACGTGGTCCACGTGCTCATATCGCCTAGCGTTGAGGTCTCACTCCCTTATCCTGAAGGGCAGAAGTATTTGTGAAACAAAAAGGAAACTATAACTTCTAGATGTTTGAGGAGGAATGACATCAACCTCGCAAACGGGTATGTTGATCAAATTGTCAGGTACCCTGGATTTCTCCTCCTTGTCAGGCAAGCAAATGAATGCAATGAATGTATTCAACCCTAAGAGTTGAAACGACTAATGTAGTAGTACACCATGATTGTAAACGAAAGGAGGTTTCAGTGTAAGACAAAACTTCAATGATATTGTTTGGTAGTTCTAGATTTTTTAAATCTTATAAATATTGGAAACATCAGGACGTGTGTCCACTAGGTGCCGACTTACAAGCAGGTGGACAAACGGACTGCACTGGCCCATGCATCGAGTGTCCTTCATACAAGATAGAGTAATCTGGAATGACTGCTGAACATGCTTCTGTGTGTGGTGTTGAGTCCACCTGGTAGCGTTCACATTGAGGATAGCGTTGTTCCCAAAGTACAAGTAAATATACTTCATCATTTAGAAACAAGTAAAGGGCAAGTAGTCTATGAAAGAATCTTATATGTATTTAGCCATCTATAAGAAAGATGCAGGTTGAAGTTGTAGATTATAACCAAGATTCATCATTTGTTGACGGATTCAGTCCACACGGGCTACGGACACGTCACACACGCACACAACACACAACACACCTCACACCACACACCACACACACGACACCACACAACCACAACCACACACACACACCACCACTACACGACACACACACATATCACACACACACACACACACACACACACCACAACACACAGGCCAACAACACACGAATGTGCTTCCTGTTACAAGAAGCGCCTGGCGTCCAAGACAAACACGATGAACCATAAAGGGAACCAGTGTGGCTTAGGAGAGGTCCACGACAGAGTGGAGTGGAGGGCTTTCTCTCCTCACAGATGTCTGGGGTGTCTCACAGCACCAGGGTCATGAAAAGAGTCAGCACATAGACAATGCAGTAAATCTGATCAGGTTTGCCAAGACTTTCAGGCTGTATTTGGTCACAAGATTCACCATATAGCACCTTTTTTGTACCTCTTGTTTTTCTTGATCTAATGATTGTTTGACCTGTGAGCAGTCCATTACCTTGTTATATTAAACCTCGTGTGGTCCCTCAGTCCTTCTCAGTGGCTTTGGTTAGCACTTCCAGCGCCGCTCACCCAAGCCTTGATTTATATAACAGATAATTATCTGTTGGATTTTCCAGAGGTATCTCTGGTTTGTTTTGAGTGTTATTGAGTAGTCTTTTGAGGTTTGTTTTTCCCATCTTTTTAAACCACTTGACGGTTTCTTTTTGTTTGTATGGAGATTTCCATTTGTCCTTATGGCTTTATTTTCGACATCTGTGGATATTCTCCTGCGAAGATTTTGTCTCTAATTGAACCACCATCTCTAGTAACGGCCCGTCGCTCTGCCCTCCTTCTGGGTTCTGAACGATTTCTAGTGACTGTTTCTTCGCACACGGGTCTCGAACAAAACCTAGAGCAGGAACTAGAGGACACACTCACAACGAGGTTTTGTTTTAAAATAGCTCAAAGAAGGAATACCTAAGGTGCAAACAATAAATTAAGGCACGAAAAACAACTAGGTACAAAAAGGGCAATGGGGAATCTAGTGACCAAAACCACGAAAGATCGCTGGCCAAACACTGACAAAAATACATTACAAAAACATAAATCAAAACCTTATGAAACCAGCACCGTGTGGACAACACCCACAGGCCACAGACACACTCCAATACACCACACCCACACCACACAGGAGAGTAATACGATCAACATGACAATGATTTTTTGTAAATCTAACGCAAAGGCCTAGTGCACTACCATTGTTCTACGATGTTTAGGTAGGGGAACGTTAGGGTTGTAGGGAAATGATATGCATGTTTTTAAATGTTGCTCGGACCCCAGGAAGAGTACTGCGCCAGGTCAGGACTAAATGCGGATCCAAATAGCATAAAATAACTCGCTGTAGTAAGAGAAATATTTATGCATTGGTTTAATCACCTGTATCCTGGCAGTGAACTGGCATATGCAGATAGAATTCTAAACCACATTAAAGCTCTGTTTCTTGTATTTTTCCTTGGTCTTTGATCAAGAAATTGAAAACAGCGTCTTTCCGAGGAGTGCAGAGACATGCAACAAGTCACACCATCTACAGTGATGAAGAAATACGCTTAATAAATGGACCATGAGAGTAGTTTACTAGCAAGTTGAACATGAAGTCATGAAACCTTGATTAAATTTATTCTTTTTGTGACAGCAAATACACAGTGTACACAAACATTAGGACATTGAGTTCCACCCTCCTTTGACCATCAGAGCACTTGTCTGGGTATGGATTAAACAGAGTGTGACAAAGCATATGCCAGGGGCTGGTCCAGTTGTACCACAAAGCGTTCCACAGTTGTGTCAAGGTAGATGCCTATTGGGGTGTGACATCTTCTCTGATACACCAGAACTGTTATGCATAGGAAAACCCCACGCAGTCTGTGCAGTTCTTAGACACAATCAACTGGAGTATGCTCCTGGCACTACTACATTAAACGCACTTTAAATACTTTTGTTCTGGGCATATTCAATTCTCAAATGGGGCAACTGTATAATAAACATTCTTAATTGTCTGAGGTTAAATAGCCTTTGTGCTTTACCTGTTCTCCTATCACAACACTGTATGGGAGTGGATTAATAAGTACCATCAAATAAGAGAACTGCTATTTCTGATTCCTGGTGTGTAGTCTATGATAATAGGTGAAGGAGCATGTATGCTAATGTTTTGTTCACATCAGTGTATATACTACGATATGTCTACTGTCAGAGGTATACATGTAGTGATATTGTTCCTATCACTCTTTACAAATAACGGTTAATTAGTATTAGAGATGAAAAGGGGTTTCAGGACACCTAGCCCATGTCTAGGGAGCTTTGTGAGTTTGGGAAAATGATTAGAGGGAGGAAAATTAGGATAAGGACTGGTCAAATGCATGGTGAGAGGGCTTCCATCTTATGAGCAGGATAAAGGTTACGAGATGGGCAAGCATGTTTATCTACAATGTTAAATGTCAAATGTCAATACAATTTATTGTAAATGTTTACATTATAATAAATATAGCAGATGAGCAATGTCAGATCGATGGGGAAGGATGAGGACCAAAACGAGATTAGGCAAACGCTCTTTTTGTTATTAGAAGTAGTAGAACGGAGAGAAACTAACACTCTTCAAAACTAAACAAAACAAACAAACAGAGATGAGCTAATAACGTAGTGCCCCATACAGGCTCACGTTCGACATAGACAATTACCCACCAAAGAAAGCCTAGGGTACCTTAATATGGCTCCCAATCATGAAGACAAAAATAGGCTGTTCTAATTGGAACCACATTCGGAACATAGACTTCCTAGACAACACAACCACATAAGACACAGCAGACAATACTAAACACAACCATTAACACTACACCAACAATATAAATAGCATTCCATTAAACACCATAACAGACGAATATAAATACATTGCGCATGTAAACGCCTAACTAAATAATAAAGACCGATACTAAGCAGCAGGGAGATGAAGAGAACCAGTATGATAATTTTTTTATATTTTTTTCAATAATATTTATTTTAAATTGTAGACTTATTAACTAGGCAAGTCGTTAAGAAAAATTATTATTTCAATGAACCAGCCTCCCTTAGGTAAGCCTGAATGCATAGTGCCAACTGTAAGGTTAGGTGGAAGAGGAATAATGGTCTGGAACTGTTTTCATGGTTTGGTCTAGGCCCATTAGTTCCAGTGAAGGGAAATCTTAACGCTACAGCTTACAATGACATTCTAGACGATTCTGTGCTTCCAACTTTGTGGCAACAGTTTAGGGAAGGCCCTTTCCTGTTTCAGCATGACAATGTCCCTGTGCACAAAGCGAGGTCCATACAGAAATGGTTTGTYGAGATCGGTGATGAAGAACTTGACTGGCCTGCACAGAGCCATGACCTCAACTCCATCGAACACCTTTGGGATGAATTGGAACGCCGACTGCACGCCA
Organism: Salvelinus sp. IW2-2015; assembly: GCF_002910315.2. Classification (NCBI taxonomy): domain Eukaryota; kingdom Metazoa; phylum Chordata; class Actinopteri; order Salmoniformes; family Salmonidae; genus Salvelinus; species Salvelinus sp. IW2-2015. The sequence goes on along the minus strand of NW_019942783.1, from coordinate 64,764 downwards.
GGCCTAATCGCCCAACATCAGTGCCCGACCTCACTAATGCTCTTGTGGCTGAATRGAAGCAAGTCCACACAGCAATGTTCCAACATCTAGTGGAAAGMCTTCCCAGAAGAGTGGAGGCTGTTRTATCAGCAAAGGGGGGACYAACTCCATATTAATGCCCATGATTTTTGAATGAGATGTTCGACGAGCAGGTGTCCACATACTTTTGATCATGTAGTGTACATTAGGTCTACATGTCATAAAGTATATGGCATACTGAAGGAGGCAGTTCTGTTTTGAAACCTTGTACGCCTACGCATGATGTTCATTTTGCAATCAACTACTTGTACTATGACACATTTGATGTTWATTATTACCTCCTTTGATAATGAGAATTTGTGTTGTTCATTTCAGCAGACAGTTTAGAAGTCTCACTCTCTTTGTAGGGGAGAAGTATGTTGTGAAGAAGAAACATAACATTCTAGAATGGTTGAGGAGGAATGACATCAACTGCAAACTGGTATGTGGATCAAATTGTCAGGTACCCCTGSATTTCTCCTCCTGTCATGGCAGCAAAATGAATTGCATGAAATGTATTCAACTTAACAGTGTGAAACTGAATTAAATGTAGATAGTCACATGAGTAAGAGAGGTTTCCAAGTGTAAAGAACACAACCTTCATGATTGTTTGGAGTTCTTTGTTTATTATCTTTTCATATTGAAACAATCAGGACGTGTCACACATAGCGCTGCTAGGTTCAGCAGGTGGACAAAGGGCTGCAGTGGCCATGCTCGGGTGTCTTCATCAGATGGGCCTGGATGACCTGCTGAACTGCCTCCTGTGTGTGGTGTCTGAGTCCACCTGGTAAGCACAGACAGATACCGTGTATCATTGTACAGTAAATATATACATTAGAACACAAGTAARGAGCAAGTAGGTTCATGGAAAGAAATCTTAAATATGTATTTAGCAGTAAGGAAAATGCATTGA
>NW_019942783.1:35365-58062 GCF_002910315.2 Salvelinus sp. IW2-2015 | reverse complement strand
TAGGTCTGATCCACCTGGTAGCACAGACAGATACCGTGTATCATTGTACAGTAAATATATACATTAGAACACAAGTAAGGAGCAAGTAGGTTCATGGAAAGAAATCTTAAAATATGTATTTAGCAGTAAGGAAAATGCATTGAATTTGATAGCACGTTATAACCCAAGATTCTCATTGTGTATTGCACTTACACACTCTCACCCACACACACACACACACACACACACACACACCACACACACACACACACACACACACACACACACACACACACACACACACACACACACACACACACACACACACACACACACACACACACACACACACACACACAGGAGCATGTCTTCCCTGTACAAAGAACGGCCTGGCGTCCAGACAAAACGATTGAACCATAAAGGGACCCAGTGTGGGCTTTGGAGAGGTCCAAACCGACAGAGTGGAGGTGGAGGGCTTTCTCTCTCACAGATGTCTGGGGTGTCTTCACAGCAGCCAGGGTCATGAAAGAGGTCAGCACCATAGACAAGCAGTAAAATCTGTCAGTTTTGGCCAGACTGTTCGGGTTTTGGTCACTAGATGTCCCCATTGCACCTTTTTTGTACCTTTGTTTTTCTTGCTCTAATTATTGTTTGCACCTGTAGGTCATTTCCTTGTTAGTATTTAAACCCTGTGTGTTCCTCAGTTCCTTGCTCAGTTGTTGTAAGTTAGCACCCAGCCCAGCCCAAGCCTTGTTTTTACAGATATTCTCGTTGGATTTTCCAGAGGTTCTCTGGGTTAGTTCTTGTGTATTATTTGAGTAGTCTTTTGAGGTTTGTTTTTCCCTGCTGTTTTTTACCACTTTGTGGAGTTTCTTTTGTTATTTTGGAGGATTTCCATTTTGTGCCTCTTGGCTTTATTTTTTGGACATTGTGGATTTAGTTTCTTTGCCTGAAGATTTTGTTCTTTAATTAAACCACCATCTCTAGTACTGCTGTGTCTGCCTCATCTTCTGGGTTCTGACGATTATTAGTGACTGTTTCTCGCACCGGGTCCTGACAGAAACACTGAGCCAGGAACTGAGGAACACACAGGGTTTAAATACTAACAAGGGAATGACCTACAGGTGCAAACAATAATTAGAGCAAGAAAAACAAAAGGTACAAAAAAGGTGCAATGGGGACATCTAGTGACCAAAACCCGAACAGTCTTGGCCAAAACCTGACAAAAATCACATTACAAAAACATAAAAATACACCTTATGGAACAGCGGGGAGACACACACAGGCACAGACACACTCATACACACACACACACACACATGATAACGTATGCACTATATACACACACATGTACACATGGATTTTGGTTTGTAGATATGTGGTAGTAGAGTAGTGGCCTGAGGGCACACACTTAATGGGTTGTGAAATGTAATGTCATGTTTTTAAAATGTTGCTGGACCCCAGGAAGAGTACCTGCTGCCTAGGCAGGAACTAATGGGGATCCATAATAAATACAAATACATCCTGTATTAATTAGAAATAATTATGCCATTGTTTATCCACAGTTCACTGGCAGTGAACTGTGCATTATTGCAGTAGTTATACACACATTACAACCTCTGTTTCTTGTATCTTTTCCTTTGTCTTTGATCAGATTGACAAACAGCGTCTTTCTGAGGAGTTGCAGAGACATGCAACCAATCCCTACCCCATCTACAGTGCCATAGAGAAATACTGCTTCATAAATGGACCTATGGAAGGTACTGTACTTACTGCAAGTTGACACATGACAGTCATAAACTACTTGATTAATTTAATTTCTTTTTGTGACTGCAAATATACACTGAGTGTACAAAACATTAGGAACATTGAGTTCCACCCCCTTTTGCCCTCAGAGCAGTTTGTCTGGGTATGGACTCTACAAGGTGTCGAAAGCATTCCAAAGGGATGCTGGCCCATGTTGACTCCAAAGCGTTCCACAGTTGTGTCAAGGCTAGATGTCCTTTGGGTGGTGGACCATTCTTGATACACACAGGAAACTGTTGAGCATGAAAAACCCAGCAGTATTGCAGTTCTTGACACAATCAACCTGGTGCTCCTGGCACCTACTACCCCATTAAAAGGCACTTCAATMTTTTGTCTTGCCCATTCACCCTCTGAATGGCACACATACATAATACATGTCTTAATTGTCTGAAGGCTTAAAACTCCTTCTTTAACCTGTCTCCTCCCCTTCATCTACACTGATTGAAGTGGATTTAACAAGTAACATCAATAAGGGAACATAGCTTTCACCTGGATTCACCTGGTCAGTCTATGTCATGGAAAGAGCAGGTATTCCTAATGTTTTGTTCACTCAGTGTATATCTACTGTATGTCTACTGTACAGAGGTCTACCATGTAAGTGTATGTTCCTTCACTCTTACCAATAGGGTAATTGTTTGAGATGACAAGGGGGTCTTCATGGACACCCCCCTGTCTAGGGAGCATTTGTGAGTTTGGGGAAATGRTTGAGAAGAAAATAGGAAATGGACCTGGTCAAACTGCAAGGTAAGGCTTCCACTTATGGCAGGATAAGGTATCCGTGAATGGGGCAAGTGTTTATCTTGCCTAGTTAAATGTAAAAATGTCAAATACAATTTTGTAAATGTTTACATTATATACATATAGACAAGCGGTGAGCACCAATATCGATTATTTTTTTAGAATTTTTTTTATAATATATTTTTTAAATGTAACCTTTATTTAACTAGGCAAGTCAGTTAAGAAGAAATTATTATTTACAATGACAGCCTCCCATGGCCAAACCCTAACCCGGACAACAGTGGGCCAATTGTGCGCCGCCCTATGGGACTCCCAATCACAGCCAGTTGTGATACAGCCTGGAATCAAACCAAGATCTGTAGTGATGCCTCTAGCACTGAGATGCAGTGCCTTTGAGCGCTGCGAAACTCGGGAGCCCACGATATCAATATTGTTTGATATCAATATAAGCAAAGAATATCATGATATCAGTTGATCCTTTCTGTTAACCTACACTATTATGCAACAAAAAACAACAACACATGACTGTTCTGCATGCACAAATTCCTCCCACAGAACTTCTAAATAGGGCTCTACCTGTACAGAGCACATGCCCCTTCAAAAAAAAACACCTCTATACAGTTTTTGTCCTTGTTGTTCTGAACCCACTTCTCGCAAGTCGTCGTTAAATTCGTGTAGAATATGTTTCATTTAATTATCCATTAAGATGTGGCCATCTAATCAGTCAGGTTTGTTCAACGAGTCTGTGACTGCGGTTGAAGATTTTTTGGTTTGAGCACCTGCTCCCCAAATGGTCTGTGCACCGTAGGTTTACGCTCCTAGAACATTCACACCTGGCCCATGTGGCAATTAGCGAGCAGTTCTCTGCCCAGAGATATTTGCAATGTTTTTTGTAAACCGATATCAAAATCGTATCGAAAATGTAACTGATCAATAGATTTTCCATATTGGTGCCCATCTCTAACAGATGGTACATAGATACAGTATGTTRCACTTTTATGTGTTATAGTTAGTGTTGGCCCTGTTATAAATACTATGTAACAGATACATGAACACCTGTGATTAATTGAATCAGTTTGAGCCACAYKAACTGTATGTTCTTTAATGGTGATGCCACTAATTACAGATATCTTGGGATGTGCTTTGGCAGATGAAAAGGAGATCACAACTGACTGGATTAAAKGTATTAYTCTGTGCTCTTAGATTGGTACAGAGGGAGAGAAGAAATTAGAATAAATGAAAGGAGAAAAATAATAAATATTATTTGTAATCTGGAAGAGAAAAAATATTTGGAATATATTTATCCCAAAGCTATCCCGTGTCCCCTAGAACTTGGAGACAAAGACAGGCACTGTTTCTGGTTCTGTATCCAGTCACAACTATGATTGTTTGTGATGCTGCTGATGATGACAATGATGATAAGACACATTTTACACTGGAGCCAGAGAGCTTGAAAACGAACTGGTGAAGTGTTTTGAGATGTGGTGTTCGGTGCAGTGGATATATTTGAGGAAAATCTACCCTTCATTTTGCACTTCGAAATCTCCTTTGATGTATAATACTATATTTCTATCCAACTGTGACACCCCTGGCCTAGATGGTTCTGCCACATTCAAAGTCTGCGTCCGACATGACATCGTATTCCCTATGTAGTGGACTACTTCTGAACAGAGCCCCTGGTCTTGGTCTAAAGTAAAGCACTATACAGGGAATAGGGTGCCATTTGGGACGCACCCGAATACCCTCTTTACCCACAGATTGTGATGCACTCCGGGACTACTAAAACAATTATGGCAAATCCTTTTCCCAAAATAGACGKCAGTGTGACAAAGGAAAAAAAAACATCCAAAGGACTGCTTCGTGTTTGAGGGGCAACCGAGTGACCCCACCATCATATACATGCCCCTCTTCAATATGCAGAATTGTAAAGATATTTCATCTCATTCTATGCTTTCCTTCTCTTGCTGTATCCTTGGTTGCTTGGTGTGTCTGATCCTGATGTTTCTTATCATGTCTCTAGGTGAGGAGGAAATAAAGAGGAGATGGTTGAGTACACCACATTCGTACTGTCTTACATTGCAGGGAAGATGTATCACCTTCTAGAAAAGGCATCTGCAAACATGAGAAACAATAAGGGGAAATCCTCAGGGAGATTGAGGAGGCTATCAACCGCAGGAAACAAAATAAGTGAATTTCATATGTAACAACGAAATGGCTATTGAATTACTAGCCTGCAGTTAGAATATTATTATTAACATTAGTGGCAACATGAGTTCTCATCGGAACCCATAGTTGCCAGTGGCCCCAAACTCCAGTCTGTCATACAGCATAGGCCTACCCCTTAGTCCAACACCTGATCCAGGGGAAAGCTGACTACCAGTTATAGGGTCCCAACAATAATTGTTTTCTCAACTCAATTATATCCAAGCCATATACGTGTTGCAGTGGGACTATGTACAGTATAGTCTATAATGAGTGGAATACCTCCATGTTTGTATATCGGCTAACATTTTTCCTGAAGATGTACTAGCTAAGTACAACCACCAGATGTCTCTAAGTGTTCACATTATCSATTAATTTGCATTGAACTTGTATTTTCGAGCTATGTGGTAAATTATGAAATGTATCTACATTTTCCCCAATATTATGGGCTAGGTAGGGGTTATGTTATATTGTTGTATTGTGTAGGCCTGTCATGGTTTGTGGGTATTATAAGCACAGATTTAATAACATGAATTAAAACTTGTAACCTTATAAATATGGCCATTGGCAATATATTGCAAACTGTCAAAACGTAGGGTACATGCCCTCCCTGTTAAAATGCATTACTACATGAATTAATAAAAGTAAAGTAATACAGATTCAGAGTAGCYTATCTATTGACTGATGATCGTCGTTCTTTTTTTCACACCTTTCTGGCATGTCACTGTCTCATGGCAACTCAGTCTCAGAGCACTTCGTATTATTCTGTACATAAATCCAAGACACYGCATTTAGTATGATATGTTTCCTTTCGTATGGTATGTATTAATTTGTGGATGTCCATCATCCATTTTGTATGATATGTTACAAATTACAATTTGTATGATATGTTACGAATTGCAWTTCATACAATATGATATTATGAGGTAGCAAAACGTATGATATGTTACGAATTCCAATTTGTTGTGGCTAACGTTAGCTAGCTCTAGAGGTTAGGGTAAAGGTTAGGGTTAAGGGAAGGATTAGCAAAAGGGGGTTAAGGTTAGGGGAAGGGTTAGCTAACATGCTAAGTAGTTGCAATGGCGTGTAGTCATGGTTGCCAAGGGAAGCCAGGCTTCCCAAAATATTTGACCAATAAAAAAATGTAATTATAAAATAATGTCTCTTTTGTCTCTGTGTTTTCATAATCTCACGGGAGAAATCATCCAAGCCCATGTATCTGATGCTGTCTGGAACAAATGAGTATGACATGTTGCTGCCRTAGCATTTGATTGATTGATTGATGCCAGCAAGCATTTGGCCTCCCTTGATAAAAAAAGTATAAAATAATTAGCCAAACTGTGGGTTATCCTGGCACAGCAAAACACCCCCCATGGGAGGCCCGTTTGGATTTGGCTTCACACCAATCAAGTCACATCCTAAGCAAAACATCACCATTGTCAGAAAAACAWGTCTGTTTCTGGTCTGCTTGTGTTGATGTCCTGCAGTAGCTATCTTGCTAAATCGGCCCTTTCCTAAGCCGTGAATGGAGATGGGGATTTGAACTTGTGGTTTTGACTTAATTCTCTGGCCAATGATTATGACAGCGATTCTGCTCTAACCATTTTTTTATTTTTATTTAACCTTTATTTAACCAGGAAGGGCTCAATGAGATTTGAAATCTCTTTTTTCAAGAGCGTCCTGGCCAAGATAGGCAGCACCAAGTCATTACACAATTACAGATAGACAACATGAAAAACTACAGGTAATCTAGTAAAAAAAAACATAAATTCATATATTGTGTCTGAGACGATTGAAGTTCAATATCTAGCCTAGATGTAGCCTAGTAGGCTCACGTTTTAACTAGCTGGTTCATTGTTGACCATGTGAGGAAGTTAGACTAGCAAGCACTTTAGCTAGGTAGCCTATGAAAACAAAAATTAAAAGTGTACTACTGTATGACAGAGCCAAAGACCGTTTTGCCAACATGAAAGAGAAGAGGATGACATTTGCATTCAACTATACAAGTAGGGTGAAGTCCAATTTATTTATTATTATTTTACTTGCGCACACACACAGACACAAATCTGTACCATGGACAGCCATATGATATTTAGCAACATTGATTAGGTTCAATTGTTTTTGGTATCTTTAAGTTTGTTTTCAGTGAATTAAACTAAGCRTATATAGCCTTGTTGATTTGATGACATTTAAATGTTTAAATTGAAATGGTGCTGGAATAGCGGAGGCAGTGCTCCTGTTGTCTTTGTGCTGACTTGCTGTAACTCCATGGTTCTAAATCAGTCGTTGTTTAGTAAACTGTTGAAAACATTAACACGCTTGACCATGCTGCAAGTCATATAACTGTTTGTTAAATGCAATATTTGCTCTGTGGACTTCACTGGACAGATTTTGCTCTCCAATTTTGTGACRAAACTAACATATGTGTATTTGAATTTATTCCGCCACTGTGTGACTGTTGTCTTTTTGTTGTCACTGCCTTATTGTATATCACGGTGGCGTATGAACGAATAGCTTATAAAGCAAATAACGCAATTATCACAACATAGGATGTAATATGGCTTTTGTACTGCCTTGGMTTCCTCAGTGATATTACCCATGCACCGCTACRGAGTAGTTGCAAAGTAMCTAAAAATAAGTAAGTAGTTGCAAAGTACCTAAAAATAAGTAAKTAGTTGCAAAGTTGCTAATTAGCTCAAATGCAAAAGCTGTCTGTGATAAGATTTGACCATGTAACCTTTGGGTTGCTAGACTCACTCATCCACCACGTCATCCACCACGACCAACCAACCACTCTCCTTTCATTTTTGCCTTAAGTAACCTAGTATCTTATGTAAGCATACCAAACATACAGTATTATACTAATTTGATTGTCCCGTACTTACGTTTACTATGTTACGTCTAGTCCACGAGACCAGTCTGTCTAYGGTGATGGTCTGCGGCACGCAGTGACAAGTTGAGTCCACTCAAAGATTCCCAGTCATGTAGCTTTAGTTTGTACTCGGTSTTCAAACACATTCAATGGCGAAGCGAACTACGGCATCGTGTCGTAATTATATAATATATATTTTTTATGGATCACATTACAACGTGTTTTGAGCGGTCGTGGTTTTTGGCGCGCGTTCTTTTGACATACCATTTTGGCAGAGCGCGCACCACTCTGAATGTGACACCTTGGAYAGTTGACGGATTGGGGAAAATGCCTCATCGAAGTTTGTCATCGTTAAGAACTCAAACTTTGCAATTAATATATTTAAGCTTTTGCAAAATTAACTTGGAATGAATGAAGAATGCATATCGTTTGGGAAATATTTTTGATTTTTCAAGTATATTTCATCTGTACATCAGGTAAGCCTTGAAGCCTGCGGTTATTAAATGGAATACATGAGATGAAGTGATGAGCTCAACTTCAGGGCTTGAACAAACCCCAGAATATTGTGACACATTTAAATGTATTTGGATAAGGAAATACAGAATAGTCTTCTGTTGGTGATACGGTTGCTACTGTAAATCGTGCAATGTAGGGCACGGGTGTTGCAGCTGTCTACCAAGACTTGTTTCAGTGTAGGTTTAAGCATGACAAGTCTTTAAAGGTCACTAAAGCAAATATTTACTCCACTTGCGCGTGAGTTGGCAACACAATTACTGTAATCGTTGATTATCTAGCCGTTCTCTTGAATCTTAGTCATAATATTATATAATAGGCTATTTGTGTTTAGGATTATAGATTTGTTTTGTCACGCCCCCCAATTTGGTACAAATGAGAGAACATTTTACAAAATCTCTTTGCGCCTGTCAAATTTGTAATGCTGAGATTAGATTCAACATTGGGCGTGTTCCACATACAGATGCTCTTTACATGTTGCATGGATATCATTATTACCCACATCTTACATCATCGCAAACACATCGAATATCTTGTCTGCATCCTAGGAGGCCTCTTTCCCAAAATAAGCTATGACAGAGACCCATTTGTCAATAGATGGAACTTTTCAAGTATGTTTAATTTCTGTTCTTATTTACATCTGCCAGACAGCAATAAATTGTATCTTATGYTCTTACCATCATGACCACTGACATGATGTTTAGTGGGAAGAACAGCTGACCGTGGGGCTTGACCCCAAGATCCAGAAGTGCAGAGGGCAAGTGATGTACCACAAAACCCTGGGCCTGGGATAGAGGCAGTAGAACACTCACATAAACAGTGTTTCAGTATTCTCTCCCTTCGAGACTTGTCCATTCGCACAGAGCCCACCTGCAAACCAGCACCCTAGAAACCTTCGGAATGATCCCATTGCTGCCTGCCACCAATATAGCAAGAGAGTAAGAGAGAGGAAAACTGACAGGGGGCACGATCCTCAAATCCTGTGTGGTGCAGAGGCAGGTGCTCTACCACCTGTACCWCAACAACTTGGCCTCAGGGTAATTCATAGGATTTGGGATCTACATTTGTTTCCCTCCATTAAGTATGATATGTTATGAATGGAATAGCTGTTGTACAATATCATACGAATTGGAGGACGTGTAGTATCACGTCTTACCCGGCCGTACAATATCATACAAATTGGATGATGAAATGTAAAATGCATCTTGGAGGRCAAATGGGGCTGCAGGTAGCCTAGTGGTTAGAGCGTTGGGCCCGTTGCCGGATCGAATCTCTGAGCTGACAAGTTAAAAATCTGTCGTTCTACCCCTGAACAAGGCAGTCAACCCACTGTTCCCCGGTATGTCGTCATTGTAAATAAGATTTTGTTCTTAACTGAATTGCCTAGTAAAAAACATAAGTATTAGATGTCTTGCTCTGATTACAGGCTGCTTGTTCTTTTGTTAGCATTTGTGGTAAGGACAAAGGTTAGGAGAATTTACGTTGCAGGTTAGTAGAATTAGGTTGAGGTTGAGGTTAGGGAAAGTGCTAGCTTAATGCTACAGTTGTCCCCGACGCAACTCGAACACACAACCTTTGGTTGCTTTATTTGAATWATTTTTTCAGGTTTTTCAGGGGGTGCTGCAGTACCCTCAGCACCCCTAATCAAAATCAAATCACATTTTATTGGTCACATACACATGGTTAGTAGATGTTATTGTGAGTGTAGCGAAATGCTTGTGCACCCTACTTCCCTTGGTTATGGACCAACCTCCCTACTTTTCATTTCTGTCTTAAGTAACCAGACCATTATTCTATTTGTACTGTAACATAACATATCCTATTAAATGGAGGTATCCACTTGATCATTCCAAACCCTACGTCTCTTTAATGTGGTCAGGCTGACCACAAAAGCCAGGGCCTCAATTCAGTTTTTATCTCTAATMTCTCTCATTKTCTCTTTAAAGGTAATATTAGACTTAAGAAGAAGTGAAAGTTAATAGTGTTCTAACAAGTGAGTTGATGATCATTTTCAGCGACATGATAGTTACTGTGGTTTTGTTTWYTTCCTAYTGCAGCACAGCTAATTTCACCAAAGATTCATGACGGTTGGTGGGCGTACAAAGATGCTGTCCAAGGGAGCTTTGTTCCAGGTAATTATTTTAAATGTTGAACAAACACTGACATCACATGAACTCAAAGCCCTGGTGTCCCATGGCCCACTATTAAATAAGGAGATGGTCCAATCAGTTTTCCACATTGATTCAAAGTCATCACATGTAATTATTTTTGTTGAAATGACGTGGAAACAATGTTGATTCAACCAGTTTTTGTCCAGTGGGTTGTTTTGTAACAGAAAGCCAGACCAAACAGTCCTTTCTGTTTTGGGAAGGAAACATTTCTTGTTAACCAGGAGGGTTCGCTTGTTACTAACTTTCTTGCTCTTGGGCAGTGTTATTGACATGGGCTGGCTGCTTCCTCCGCTTTCTGTCTCTGCAGCAGGAGCTTCAGGTTCACTACTGTTCTGACTGCAGGTCTTATGAAATTTTTATCACAGCCCTCTCCATCTTCCTCCCTCCCTGTGCTTCTTTACTCCATAATCAAGGGGAGCACAGGCATACAAGTATACAGAAGAAGAATGGCAGCACATTGAATAAAATAGAGGTCTCAGACCTTTTCAATGAGGAAGGATGAATAACCAATATAACTGTGTAGTCAAGTGTAGTCGAGTAACATTTCAATAATACAACATTAAATATAATTATACATTCATACCATTTCTCATGTGGAAACGTTTGGAGAGCTCACAAACTGCGCAACACTTGTGATAAAGAACTTTTGGTTTATTGAATTGCATTTTAATTGAATTGTACTTACCAGTTTACTGTTAATTTTCTTTTGAATGCTGACATTTTGAAGTCAGAACTTTGTATATATATTTGTAAATATCACCGTCATCTTTGAAACCCCAGTGCTGTGTAAATAAATCCAACACTCATTTGCACCTCTACCTGCCTGCCTGCCTCCTGCTGAATATGTGTCCTTATGACTGCTAGAAGGCCCCTATTTTACAGCGTAGCGGAGATAGGTCACAGTTTTCGCCCCAACCTGTCACTTCAAAAGCACTCAATGATCTCGTAGTCTCTGCATTTGAACTTTATGTTTATTTTGGTATAGCGTGATAAGCAGAATTCAATATAATTCCAATGCAAGAACACCCCAAAATGTAGCCACCTCACCGATGTCAACTGCCCCCTTAGTGACTTTATCCTGGAGCCGTGCCTGCTCTGGATGACAACATAATGATGTTTGTTTCCAACMTTAGCTCTGTTTTCCTAAAGAAGTTAAATCCGCTTTGTGTTTTGTTTCCTTTGCCACGATACTAACGAGTATCGCAATACTGGTATCGTCCCACCCCAATTGTCAATGTGTGCCTCAAGGAAGGGTGCAAATTTGGATGAGCCAATGGGCTCATATAAGGATATGTGAAACCAGCAGAAACTGCTGCCTCGAGGGCCAGCACTGTCCTCAACTGCTCCATGTGTAACTCTATCATTGGATTACATTAGTTTCAACCTCTCCTCTCCTCTCCTTTAGGGCAGCAGGGCTAGGAGGAGAAATGCCTATTTATTAGCWGTGACAGATAAGCACAGCAGGTGACACAGAGGCCTTTGGAAGTCTTTTGTAAAAGGTTGTGGGATGCTCCCTGACCTTTTACTTTATGTCTCCTGCTAGTGTATCAGTGTGTGGACTCAGGGGGAGAGCCCTTTCAGCCTCTCAGCCTAGCTGCAGGGAAGCTTCCTGTCTATCACCACAGAGACCTTTACACAGGAGAGGAGACATCCACACACAGCAAGTGACAGTGACTCTGTGTATGTGCTGTGTGTCATATGGGTGGAARCCAAGTTGGTGGGAKGTTTTTGCTATTRTACATTCATTCGCCTYAAGCCCTTTTKGATGAAAAYGKGAAACTCTACAGCTAGAATGTACATTTGTAGCCATCTAATTAAAGACTTTACTYTTTGAAATAGAAAGGAAATCGAATTGATCTAAACAGGCTCAAGAAGAGTGCAATTATGCCTTGGCCCATTAACTTTTTGATACAGATTTCAATTCAACTGMACCTTTTGTCAGAAACAAAGGTATCAYCTTCCTTCTGTATATTCTTACAGGAGCATAACTCTGTATTATTATTTGTATGTGCTGCAGTCTTGGAAAGTAGGTCACCAAGTTAGTGATCACAGCCAGCTATCTCTCTCTCTCTCTCTCACACACACATACACACAGACGCCCTTGCAAAGACTCTGAGGGGCAAAAAAGAAGTGCGGAAGGAAGAAACAGAATCTCTCCCACGCAAAGGGTTATGAGGGAATTTAAATGGAATGGGAGGAGGCTAGAATAGAATTATGATTACTATGCTCTCAATAATCTTCTAATGGTATTAAAAGGCCATATTCACAGGACACTTTACATTTTCACTCTCACTCAGAGCTATAATAATGTTAAGCCCCTCTTCCTCCTTTTCCCACCCACCGACTAATGTGATGAACATACAYATGTTTTAGCATATTGCTGCTGTATTTCTACCTGCGGGTATGGCGGCCTGGAGGATGAGCGGATAGGTTTGGTATTGGAGCAACACTAGCTACACCATTGCCTTCAAAGCTAAAACATTATGTGAAGGTGCTAGATTATGGCTGACATTTAAGACGGTTAACAACCAAATCATTTATAGGCGAGCCAGCCAAGTAATTTACAGCTGTGATAAAGGAAGATGCTCAAAGGAAAGGTCAGAAAAGCAGTGGCTTATTCCTCCTTGCCATGTCAAAGTAAGATTTGATTTGTTTGAGGGCCTGAGCAAAATAACCTCCTACAGCAGATGGTGTTAAATCCTCTATGATGAGAAGAAGGTCTGGACCTAGGAATATTATCCTGTCAAACCAGAAGCTTGTCAGTAACTAGGTTTACATTCAACCTTTTCCATCGGTAGAGTTGAAAATGTCATGGAAACCCATCTAACGTGTATTTTTTTATTCAGTACATGGAAATTTAACTGCAAAAGTWATTTTTATGTGCGTTACGTCTTCACGCACAGACTTTTATCCTCAAACAAGTCCGTTACTTGATGGAAACTTTTCTGGTAAGAAAATGTGTATGTTGTTTTTATGCAGATTTTAGAATATTCGCATGAAAATCTGTCACCAACTGGATGGAAACCTAGCTAGTTTTTGTACATTGTCAGGCTACCACTTTGGAATTGATATTGCTACCTGCCCACCAATACCCAAAACACCCGTCTGCCTTTTAAATACATTTTTGCATGGAATTGCCCCTTGGCTTACAGCACCCTTTTAAGCACTGTTTWTTGWAGAACAATTSTCYCTTCATCATTACTCTCTGATTGTCTCACACTCCATAGCCTATAGTTTTCAAGAGTCGTTTGTCTGAGTGTGAAAAGGTTTACCGTGTCCTAGTATTTGGCAGACAATATTGCAGTTGCAACACAAAGTTATTTGAACTAATTGTAGTTCCATCTGTAGTTCTCTCACGTCCCAAGACATCTGCTCTCTGATGTTAACTGCATGATGGATCATCAGCTATTCCTCCACTTTAATTATATCCACAGGATCTTAGAAAAGGCAATACACTGGAGTCGGGAGTGTCTCTGCACAGTCCAGCAGGTTCAATAGATGGCAACATGTCCCAATTTTGTCTTCTTTGTTTAAGCTGCTTCGAAAATTGGAAATGTAATCCCTACGATCTGAGGGGAGGATTTCCCTGGTCATTTTGATATAAAATCAGAGTGAATTTTGTGAATTGTGATTGCTGTGAATTGGCCAGTCCTCGGTCCTAGTGGTCTCTCCAGACCCATTGACATTAATGTTCTCATTTTAGTTTGTTCTCTGTAACGTTATGTTTATATCCTGACTATTTTGCTCTGGAAAAAACCTCTAGACTTCAATTAGCTGCATATCCCAACACGTGTTGTGAAGTCTCCCTAGAGATAGTTGTACTGTAGGGTCTGGTTTTCAGCTCTTGGCTGGGACATACTGCATTGCACCTGCTGCATGCACCTGCTACCTGATCCAATAATATACCTGTACTGGAATAGAGATCATGATCACTATGCAGCATGGGTAAAGGGGGTGAGAGTTCACACGTGAGGGTTTAGACATACTTATACTTTTCTAGCTGAGTTTTCTAATGGAAATTGTTRTCTTTCCTGCTCAGTCTCAGTAATGTCTAGGAGCACCTCTAAGCACCTTTCGCTGCCAAAACAATAACGTTTTTTTGAATCATCATTAACAATGAATGCCTCGTCATTTATTTAGATGTTTTTATCGCTCCACCAAACCAACAAGCAATTGAAGTGGTTAACAAGTTAATGCAACAGTTAGATTGCCATGAGTTGAGTGTAATGCTATCTTATATTTCCTTTGAGCATGGTTCTCAGTTTGACATATCCTCTCTGTCCTCCGACTGTTGTGCTCACCAAATGTCACTGGGATTACAACATAGTTACATCACTGTTTTAGGACACAAAGGCTTTTATATATGTCACATTACCTAATTTTGGGGCAAAAGTAACAACTGTTGCCAAAATACTGCCTTCGAAACTATCAACAACAGTGTCAATATTTCCCTGGATCAATTGTTAAAACAATGATAGTTTAGTTAAAAATGCCTAGGCTTCATTTTGTGATCATCTTACTAAACACATTTTTTTAACACTATATTGAACCCACTACACGTGCAGCTACAACTGGTAAACAATGTGGTGGCTCAGAAAGCAGGAAGATATGCAACAGGAGCTTTGTTGACATTCAGAAATTTCAACATCATTCCAGATCCTCATCTACTGTATTTCATTATTATGCATTAAGAGTAGTTTGGCCAAGATCAGCATGTAATATAGGTCACTGATCAGCTTAGGGTGGCTAATTCATTGCTTATTTGCTAGTTTAAGCTGATTCACTAGCAGATTCACCAGCTGATTCATTAGCAGATTCACCAGCTGATTCACTAGCAGATTCACCAGCTGATTCACTAGCAGATTCACCAGCTGATTCACTAGCATATTCACCAGCTGATTCATTAGCTGATTCTTAATTCTGAAATTGACTCCTAGTCATGATTTCCTCTTATTGTAGAAATATCTATAAGGGGTTGTGGCGCTGATCTGATAGTCCTTAACAACCATTGGGCTTTGCCCAGAAGGCATGCCCCTTGCCCATGAATTAAGAGCAATGAAAAAGTACTGGTTGTCCCAGGAGTCTCCGTCCAGCAGTCCAGATGAGTATCAGCCTCTAATCCCTGTTCTAAGGGAGAGAGTGTAAAAGTCCTGAACCCTCATCTGTTTCACAGCTGGGCGGCCCTCTCCACTCAAGCCGACCCACATGATGTAATCACGGCTGGGTGACGTCACGTGTGTCAGAAAGGGGTAGTGATTGCACTCTTGAGGCCTCCCACATCTGTCACAGCTGCCCTGCTCCTGTGCCACTGCCAGGCTCTAAGCCCTACTAAGAAGAGAGGAGGGGTTCTCCCCAGTCCTTTCTGTCATGTGCAAGTAACGAGGGAGGGATAACTAAGATTATTTCAGCTGATCTTAAATCAGATTCTGGAAGCATTTAAACTGATTCTGATATAGAGGGATTCTATCTAAATCCATAGTAGGATCTACATACATACATAATCAACTTTGGCATTACTCTCGTGCCCTTCTCTCAAAATAGCTCTTCCTAGTACTGTACAATCATAATATGGAATGTTGTGCTGATGGCATACTCCATACTCTAACTGCTGTTGTTTGGTTACAGTAAGGCGAGGACTTTAAAGGGATATCTTTACTTCATGTCCTTACTCAGTGTTTCCTCCTCAGTGGTTCCTGTCAAAGTTGTTATAGTCCAAGTGCTGTTTAAGAACATACTCATCTCACACATCAACATGATATTAGACATCCACATGATAAAGGACATTGAACTGTGCTTGTTGTCCACAGTACCATCGTTCTGGGGGCTAGTGAATTCCGCCTGGAACCTGTGTTCCATGGGAAAGAGGCAGTCGCCGGTCAACGTCGAGACCAGTCACATGATCTTTGACCCCTTCCTCACCCCTCTACGTCTCAACACAGGCGGACGCAGCAAGGTAAGAAGATTGTGGAACGCCTGATCTTGAACTCACTGATGACTCTTGAGCTTGTAGATCTGAAGGGCATCAGGTCTAAAACTTCAGGAGACRTTGATAATCTGCAGGCTATTATTGGATTCCAGTTGTGCGTGTTCATATTATATTTATAATGTGTAATGAGGACTAGTATACTCAGCCATCATCAAAACAAGGTGTTCTGTTTACAGAATAAACATTTATAGATTTATAGTATGAAGTAACATCAAATTTCTTCTCAGAATTCTTTAGACTACACAGACAGGGTGAATTTTCTAAATGCCTCTAGCAACACCCCCGCTATCTAGCCCCATGGCTCTCCTTTAGTTGTACATCATGCTCTGCTTTCACAGTTGCCTTCTGAATCTCTCCCATCCCGATCCCATCAAATGACCCATATAGCAGATAGTATTTATTGTAGGATTTCACTAACATTATCAAAGGGTGTTGGCAGGATGCCCCAAGCTCAAGCTGCAAGCTGGGGACAAGGGGGCATGACCATCGTTCACCACAGGGCATAAAGTCCACTAGGGAATAGGGGAAATCACTAATCATGTAAAATGAGAACGACAACAGAATTACACGCAGTACTGTAGTTCAAATGGGGACAAAACTATTACCGAGCCTATTTGATGCAATTACATTTTATTTACGTATCTTTTGGTTCTTTGCAGTGTTGTGTAAGAATGAAAATTGACTTACTGTAAGGTATATGGTGGCCATTTTTCAGAGGACAAAAGCCTTTGATTAAGACAGTCCACCTCCCCCACACCCCTCCCCCAACATTTGGTTCCCATGAATAGTACTCTCATTTTGTTAGAATCAGAAAAATACCACAAGGAGCCAGGGAGGATTGGCAAAGAACAGTACATGTAAGAGAGGGTTAAATTCTCTTTGTAAGTCTTGTTTTATGATTAATGCTAGTGTGCATCTGCTGAGCGAGAGCGCAGAGAGCTGGRCCATCTGTGCTGGCGTGTGTCTGTGGGAGGACTGTGGGAGAGGGGACAAATGAAGTTAGCAAGGATGTTTTTACATTCGCCACAGCTCGTCTACTCGATACTCCCAGATATATGCCCATCAACAGATGGACATGTTTACTCTCCCAGTTAATTGCCTCTTTTCCTGCAGCTATTTATTGAGATGTATACACTATTTTAGTTTGAAATTTGTCATGTGCCATTTACACACTACATACAGCACCACACACCAACGAACTCAGCTCACACACAAGTAGAATAGATGTTATTACTGATTAACATTGAGCTTGGATTTACAGCTTGATGAAAGGCGGTTGCTTGAAAAAGGTGGTGGTGTAAATGAATTTCCATCTTGTTATTAAGCACTTGGGATGTTAGACCTTGTGGAGGAGTCTTACTTTACCACAGAAAACTTCAGACGGAGAGAGATGYTCAGGTGGAGGGGATGCTGAGATTCTGAGGAAMCTGTTTTGTAAAGACATTTAACTGTTGGAGAAAGTGTGAAATWTACTTGTTATGGTCAAAGATCAAACGATAAGATGCAGTTGCTGCACTCCAAAAACTGCACTTTTACAGAAGTGTATTTKTTCACTTCACTTGAATATTAGGGAAATATTTTCAACTTGTATGCTCAGGCAGCGACTGAATAGCAATTTGCATTTTAGATACTTGATWMAGACAATTAATCCKAAGAAGYGATTTAGTGTGGCAATCTTTGTCAWGAMAAAAKACAACATGAAACTGTGGTGATAAGCCTTTGCTTGATAAATGRTTCTGTTCACAGCATCTTTGAATTGAYTTCAACGTGTTGACATTTAGTAATAATTTGGATGCTGCGACAGTCAATAGCAGGACATTAGTCATTTCCTATCTCACTTGCTCCCATGTTGTCCACAAAGCCATACTCACTCGCACACACTGTCACCAAATTCACTCATGAAGACGTAGTTTCTCATTAACTTACYCTAGTAAAGCTCAAACAGTTGCTCATAGAAAACATTTAGTAGGCAACAAGTTGGCATTTTGCAAAGCACCCATGAGGAAAACTGTCAGTCGGGAAATGTCATTCCTTTGAAAATATTGGTGCAATTATACAGCATAACCAATTTCATGTAATGTAATTCAGGGCTAGAATATCCTTATTCTTTTGTTTATCCAGAAAATGGACAGCCTGCTATTACCATGAGACAAGTTTGAGATGAGATAAAAGTTACCTTAGTTCCTTTCGAAAGTTGAAGGACTTCAATGTCCTCAGTCTGTCACAGCTTCAATTATGTTCAAATCCCAGACTTTGAATCCTCAAGGAAGGGAGGGAGTACAAAGTGGCTTAGGAGTGACAGAGACTAAAATTTAAGTAAGGTKGGTGAGGTGAGTGTTGAGTCAAGTAACAGGAGGATTCATCATTCTGACAGGCTTCACATGGAGTGTCACCACTTAAAGACATGCTCCGGAACTTTGGTGACTCATTCCTACATTGCAGTGCCTTTTAGACCTTTTTGTATTCTACCAGTTTGACTTTCAGAAAAACATATTGGTCAAGCTCAGGCACTTATTTTTATTTGGTGCACTTTCCAACCTGTTAGGTGCATAATCCTAACAGGGCGGAAATTTTGAGCCTAAATTACACATAGCTCTGTGAGTGAGCAAGATTGAGTTAGCATAAAGAGATTAACGGTCTCACTGTTCAGTAAGAATGGGACCAAGGCAAGATTCATTCCATCAGCCATAGGGCTACTGAACACTGGGACATAGGACAGATGCAAGATGCTGAACACTGGGACATAGGACAGATGCAGGATGCTGAACAGTGGGACATAGGACAGATGCAAGATGCTGAACAGTGGGACATAGGACAGATGCAGGATGCTGAACAGTGGGACATAGGACAGATGCAGGCCCAATACACGGCCGGTCAGTAGGCCGCAGAGACTTTGAATATGTGGAAATGTAAATGTGTGACTTGTGTACTAACYTTCCAKTTTTTTGTACTGCATGTAGTWTATTGTGTTGTGTTTGTGTATTTATATTCTGGCGTCACAGAATGAATTTCCATTTAAATGTACAATAAAGTATATCATATCGTAATGGTGAACACTTGAACAGGATTAAATAAAATTATAATAAATACAATGATCATGAAGAAAAGTTATTGAGAGAGAATTTAACTAGGACTATAAAATAATTGAAAAAATATACAAATTATACAAAAGTACTGGAGAATCCTTTAACAAAGAGTGTTTAGGGGTTGTCTGAGGTCCCACAACATTCAAACAGACACCATGAAAAGGGAATTTAGAAAACACACTTTATTGGCGGAGATGTTTTAGCATATTTTGTCTTTCATGTTGCAAAATGATGGTTAACCAGCCAAAGAGGGAGCTACGGGTGCGCTTCTCTGTGATGATTTTGTGAGGATTTCTGTGTACTATTTCGCGTGTTGGAACCTACTGGTGTTGCGGAGCAAGTAACATGCATTCCGTTATTTTATGGCTTTATATTTCTCCTGGAAGTTGATGAATAACAACCCGGGACACGGCAAAAACGCCTACATCCACACTAAAAAAGTGTTTCAAAAGGCATTTCCTTTCAAGATCAAATGTTTGTGTTTTTTTAAGGTAAGGATACCTGACCTTATATTTCAAGTCTTTGGAACACATTTTAAACTAAATAAGAAGTGATATTTCCTGGGGACAGAAAATGCACCGCATAGTAGGAATTATTTTTTAAACCTACATCTTTGGGTGGATGTGTCAATATGTAGTTCATAAACGCATAATCTATGAGCAGAATTACCATTTACCTAATAATCCACGAAATCCATAGTTGAAAGCAACTGTTTTTCTGAGCTGTGTTCACCATTTTCCCTACATTTGCCCCCTAAGCAATTTGAGTTCAACCAATGGCTTCAGCCCCTCGCCATATGAGTGACAGCTAGCAAGATGCACTCGATGCCAACACAGCAGAGCTAGAGCAAGAGCAATGACGTGGTGCACGTATCTGCAGTACACATTTTCGGGGTCCTCTTTTGCCTCGTGAGTGCTACTTTCAGAACTACTGGCTAAACAGTATACAAAAGTACTGAGAGTCTCTTTAACAAAGATGTTTAGGGGTTGTCTGAGGTCCACACAACATTCAAACAGACACCATTGAAAAGGGAATTTAGAAAACACACTTTATTGGCAGAGATGTTTTAGCATATTTTGTCTTTCATGTTGCAAAATGATGGTTAACCAGCCAAAAGGGGAGCTACTGGTGCGCTTCTCGTGCACGATTTTGTGAGGATTTCTGTGTACCTATTTTGCATATTGTAACCTTACTGTGTTGGCGGAACAAATAACATGCCTTCTGTTGCTTTACCACCCCAACTGCATTGAACTGCCAGGAACAGGCAGTGTTTCTGTCAACGTGTGTTTACTGGAGATTCTCTCTGCTGCTCGTGTGGAGCCCCAGACAAAATTCTCTCCATTATACTACTATTGTGGATCTCATGCTGAGTGTGTGTGAAGTTCAGTAAAATCCCAACTTTGAAACAGAGCGAGTAGACGTGCCTCGTTGCATAGAATGAGTTTCCCCACAGAGAGGAGCTCACTTCAGAGTGTAAAGGCCACAGTTAGAGGGCGGCAGGTAGCCTAGCGGTTAAGAGTGTTGGGCCAGTAAMCGAAAGGTCACTGGTTAGAATCCCCGAGCCGACTAGGTGAAAAATCTGTTGCTGTGCCCTTGAGCAAGGCACTTACCCCTAATTGCTCCTGTAAGTTGCTCTGGATAAGAGCATCTGCTAAATGGTGTAAATGTAAAATGTGTATTTTTCAGGCAGAGACAGTAGAGGGCCTCCAGGGAACTGAGAGAAAACTGATGGGGGAATTTAATAAARTTGTTTACGTTTAGATTTGTATGTCAATGGCCTACACACAATACCCCATAATGTCAAAGTGGAATTATGTTTTTAGACATTTTTACAAATTAATTAAAAATGAAACAYTGAAATGTCTTGAGTCAATGAGTATTCAACCCCTTTGTCATGGCTAGCCTAAATAAGTTCAGGAGTAAAAATTKGCTTAACAAGTCACATAATAAGTTGCATGGACTTACTCTATGGGAAATAAGTGTTTAACTTTATATTTGAATGGCTACTTCATCTCTGTACCCCACACATACAATTATCTCTAAGGTCCCTCAGTCGAGCAGTGAATTTCAAACACAGATTCGACCACAAAGATCAGGGAGGTTTTCGCTCAAAGGGGTATTCAATGTCTGCTTTTTTATTTATTTTTACCCATTTACCAATAGGTGCCCTTCTTCATTGACAAAAAAAGGACAATTAAATCCATTTGAATCCCACTTAGTAACACAACAAAATGTGGAAAGTCAAGGGGTGTGAATACTTTCTGAAGGCACTGTAGAACCTATCTCTCAAGCCCGAGGGACAGTCCACTGTACAGCAGAGGGGAAAAGTTTCACCTAACCTGATACAAAACAAATTTCAAATTAAAATCAAATGTCCCCAAAATGTAAGCCCTCAATATTTGGACTCAATTCAATGAAGCAGAACAGCAATTAGTCCCAAGCCTTTTTAACTCAATGAAGCTTGGGGGGATTTTTGCTCATGGTAAGCAGCTTTTATGCTCTGTTTGGGAATGCTTAATGCGGACAGCAAAATCGGTAAATCCCTCAACAGGAGTGTTATTGTGTCAGCTCCTCCTCTAGCATGACTTTACGTCCAAATACATTGCATTCAAGGTAGCTAGAGCATTGTGCGTTGTCATAATCAGTGATCATTGTGAATCTGAATGGAATTGAGGTTCATCTGCAGAATTTCTGCCTGTTAGGTAGGCCTAGTCTGTGGTGTCAATGAGACAGCACAGAATGGAGAGCATTTGAAAGATGCTACTCTTAATAAATTGAAGTTATGTTAAGAGATTTCATTTGGTTTGATTGAGTGGCCACGTGACCATACCCGGCCAGTATAAAAGCACCGATTTAGAGTATAGTCGGTCGCTACACAAGATGAATACAGGAACTGAAAAACATCTGCTGCTATAAAAAAAAAATCATTACCCTGTGAAAAAATGTAATATGACCTMAAATCTGTCTGCAACTATTTTAATATATATATATATATACAGTACCAGTCAAAAATGTGGACAGACTTACTCATTCAAGGTACTCATTCTGTACCTTAAATGCACTGTTAAGTGGGTACTCTAAATGTTCTTATTATATCTTTGTCTATCAGATTTTAATGCACCACTGTTATCAGAAGGATTTTGAAGGCTGTTTGGTGAACCGTAGGTGTATTTAGTGAAAATATATTTTCATGACAAAGCAAGCCAGCTACATTATCACATCCCAAAGGGCCACATCACATTTGTTTGCTTACTAGCCAGTAGAGATTATATCATCCCCAAAACAGAACCTACAACTCCGAACCCATATTGCCGTCTTCTCATGCACAAAGTATTGGCCCCAGT
>NW_019942783.1:14317-35047 GCF_002910315.2 Salvelinus sp. IW2-2015 | reverse complement strand
ACCAGCTCAGTGCCTGTTGAGTGCTTCTTTTGCCTAGTAATTAGAATAGGTGCAGTGGAAGATTTGGATATATTACTAAACACTGTTGAGGAATGAATTAATGTTCAAGCTTCTCACCATTTTGCTCAGTTGATTAACATGCATTATGCACTAAGAGGGAATAGAACGGGGCCCTGTTTAAAGGGCTTTATTAAAAAAAACATGTCAAGTGAAATATATTGCTTTTCATACTTCATTTAATCATCGGCAGTATTTGTTGTATATATTTTTCAGTATTTCTTGTGTCTCTGAATAAATTAACTAAGTCGGATCACCCTATGATGAATGACTCCATCAAGATTCTACACGGGCATAACATGAACTCCCTCCATTCACTTTTTCTCCTTACCTCCCTCTCATTTCATTATAAGTCTTGATGTTATCCTAGTTTTATATGAAAAGAATGGAACAAAGCTTTTGAAGGTCTTCCTTTACCTGTGGGCATTTCGATGTGTCCTTAAAAACAAACGTTGAGAGTTGGTTCTCAGTTATTATTCATTTCACCTGCTTCCTAATTGAGATGAGACTTGGAAGATGACTTTCTTATTTTTTTTATTTTAATCCACCTTTTAAAACCTAATTACTGCAGGCCTACAGCCCAATCCCAAATTATTATTCTTTGATTTTAGGAGCCTGAAAGAATTATTATAATTTACATTGCAGTAATGGGAAGGGTCAATTTTCTTTTTCTATCCATATGAAATGATAAAGAATTACACTGAACCAAAAAGAGAGACTTGTGGTGAGACCGTTCCATCGCACCATCACCTGATGTTCAGCATGATAATGCACAGCCCCATGTTGCAAGGATCTGTACACAATTCCTGGAAGCTGAAAATGTTCCCAGTTCTTCCATGGCCTGCATACTCACCAGACATATCACCATTGAGCATGTTTGGTATGCTCTGGATCGACGTGTACGACAGCGTGTTCCAGTTTCCCTCCAATATCCAGCAACTTCACACGTCATTGAAGAGGAGTGGACAACATTTCACATGCCACAATCAACAGCCTGATCAAACTCTATGCGAAGAGATGTGTCGTTCATGAGGCAAATGGTGGTCACACCAAATACGACCTGGTTTCTGACCACAACCCTACCTATTTTTAAGGTATCTGTGACCAACAGATGCATATCTGTATTTGCAGTCATGTAAAATCCATAGATTAGGGCCTAATTTTATTTTAATTGACTGATTTCCTTATTATGAACTGTAACTTCAGTAAATCTTAGAAATTGTTGCATGTTGCGTTTATATTTTAGTTCAGGTGTATTAACATGAAGTTATCTCCATTTCCTCTTCTGTAGAGTCTTCTCAGGTGAGAAACTTCCCCCCTTCTCTTTTAACACATCCACCACACCTCACTTGACTCCTCTCTGTGCAGATGGGAGGCACCATGTACAACACACGGGCGCCAGTGTCGCTGCGGCCAGACAAGGCGTCACCTGGTGAACACTCCGGTGGGCCTCTGGGTTACAGTCACCCGGCTGGAGGAGAATCCGCCTGCACTTCGGGCCAGCTGGGACGCGCCAGGGCTCGGAGCACCTGCTCAATGGACAGTCCTTCCCTGCAGAGGTGAAGAACGGCCAAGAGCCGAGAGGGATTATCTTTATTGGTGTGTGTCTATAAACATCCAATCCACTGAAAGTTGCTTTCATTTATGACTAAGAGCTCATTCAATCAAACTGTGCATTACAGTTAAGGCTTTCACTGCTTTACACTACCCGACTGGCGTTTTTGTGTTGGAAGATTCCTCAAACAATGGATAATGATAAAATATCTGGACTACCTTATCATCAGTCCATTAATCACATGACCAGGGCCTTTGAAAGGGTGGGGGTAGAAGAGGCATCAACAATCTGCATCTTAACAATGTAATTGAAGCAGGATCCGACAAATGGCAGGTGAGTTTTTGTGGCAGTGGGTTTTTTCAGTGGAGGAGGGCGATTTATAATGACCAAAAGTAAAAAGCAAGTAACTTATCGGGTGCCATTCCTGAATTTCTTGAGTTTGTCTTCGAGTGAGGGTTGGATGGGTAAGATTAGTTTAATCTGACATAATGCTTTCATGTGCAAGACAAATTCACATTTCTGTCTCACATGGTCTAACACCAGGAAATGAAGGACTCACTGTTTGTTTTGTCTTTATCTCGCYTCACTTACAGGTGCAACTTATACACTACAACCAGGAACTCTATGCCAACTACAGTGAGGCAGCCAAGAGCCCCAATGGCRTAGCAATTGTGTCCATATTCATAAAGGTCAGTTTGTGCTTGATGCAGACAATCTCCTTCTCTGTGGTGTTCTATTGTAGTGACAGTGGTCTTTATATTCAGAATCCCATGGGACTGTGCTGCGGATGCTGAATATTTTATGTTCYTTTAMATCTCTTCCYTCTCAGATATCCGAGTCTCCAAATGTATTCCTGAATCGCATGCTGAACAGAGACACCATCACGAGAATAACATACAAACGTAAGCACCCTCAGGCATTTAAGATGTGTGGGTTTATGCACACACATTGTCAAATCTACAGTAGTCACAGATAGAATAGTAGTCAGTTCCATTTCTGGATCCGTCATAAAAAAGAATATCTAGCAACTGAATTAATTTGGCTAATTGGAAGGTTGCCAGAGATTGACTTAATCAGAGATTGAGTGAAATTCATTCCAACTTCTGAATTAATCAGCTACATTACCAATGTGATCCTCCTGGTTCAATAGATAAGATGTGTAACAATAGAAACTGCCCCCAACCCTGAGAGATGTTTGAGTCATCTCCTGTTTCTAACTGACAGAAATAACTCTGTGGCACTTTCAGAATGTCGAAACTTGGCATTCCTTTAAAGACAACAATTATGTAACATTGCTATAGTTAGTATTAACAGCCTCTACCCAAACTCTCTTTTATTTCAATTTTATGCTCTTCATTAAGTCTGGTTAATTTAATTTTCAGTCCTTTTTCATTAATTAAATTAAATTAAACGAATTACATTAAATAAATCACTAATCATCCTTTTATTTGTATCCCATTACTATAATAATTGGATGTTATACTGTATTACAAGTCCCTGCAGACCGGGGAGGTACTATCATTCGTCAAAACAGATGCAGTCACCCCCTTACTGAAGAAACCCAACCTTGACCTCTTATCCAACTACAGGCCCATCTCCAACCTCTTCCTATCAAAAGTACTGGAAAAAGTGATTGCAAACCAGCTTCAATCCCATCYGTCTTCCAATTARCTGAWCAMRTTTTTCCAGTGAGGTTTCCAGTCCTTGCACAGCACYGAAACAGCTATGGTGAAAGTTACCAATGRCCTACTGATGGCTGCAGAATCTGGATCACCTAGCCTCCCACTTCTCTTAGATCTCAGTGCTCTTTTGACACTGCTGACCACAACATCCTCCTGCGCCATCAGAGAGCACACTTCAGTCTCTGGAACTGCTCTGAACTGGTTCTCCTCTTACCTCTCCAATAGGAAGCAATACATCCCGATTGGAGAGTCCAGATTGGTGGAGTCTACAGTCACATGCGGTGTCCCACAGGGGTCCGTTTTGCTTCCTATTCTGTTCCTAATCTACATGCTCCCTCTCAGCCAAATCCTCAGTCTATAACATCAACTTCCACTGCTGCGCTGACGATACCTAAGTATATATTTACATCAATCCGGACACCATCTCAGCCCTAGCAAAACTTGGCAGCTGCCTAGATGACATCAGGGCATGGATGAAAGAGAACTTCCTCCGGCTGAACAGCAGCAAGACTGAGGCTATGCTTATTGGGACACACAAGCAGGTCCCCAGTGCTGGAAACATCGGCCCTACTAGTGACGGTCAAGTCATCCATCTGTCCTCTGTCATCTCTAACCTGGAAGTTAAGTTTGATCCTTCTCTGTCATTTGATGCCCATATAAAACATATCTGCAAAACATAATTCTTCCATCGAAGAAACATTGCCGGGCTCAAACCATCGCTCTCCCAGCCAGATGCAGAGAAACTCGTCCACGCCTTCATCTTCTTCCAGATCGACTATGGCAATGCTCTGTTCGGGGGCCTTTCAACCAAATCACTTCAGAGGCTACAACTTCTCCAGAAGAGTCCTACCAGGACCAAGAAGTCAGCCCACATCACCCCCATCCTTGCTGAACTCCACTGGGTACCGGTCAACTATAAGATTGACTTTAAAATCCTCCTCCTAGTGTTTACAGCCTTGAATGGATTGAGTCCCACCTACATCAACGATATAATTTATATCAATGAGCCACCTCGCACTCTCCACTCCAGCAACTCACCACTTCTTCAAGTCCCCAAGACACGTCTCCGTACTATGGGGGACCGAGCCTTCTGCTCCTTTGCCCCTCGCCTATGGAATACACTCCCTGATCATTTGAGAGCCGCTCCATCAATCAGAGCTTTTAAAACGGGTCTTTAAACACATTTCTACATGTCTTTCTTATAAACCTAATCTGTATTTCTGTCTTTCTAATAGACCTAATCTGTTTTTCTGTCTTTCTTATAGACCTAATCTGTCTTTCTGTCTTTCTTATAGACCTAATCTGTCTTTCTGTCTTTTTTATAGACCTAATCTGTCTTTCTGTCTTTTTCTTATAGACCTAATCTGTCTTTCTGTCTTTCTTATAGACCTAATCTGTCTTTCTGTCTTTCTTATAGACCTAATCTGTCTTTCTTTTTATAGACCTAATCTGTCTTTCTGTCTTTATAGACCTAATCTGTCTTTTCTTATAGACCTAATCTGTCTTTCTTATAGACCTAATTGTCTTTTCTTATAGACCTAATCTGTCTTTCTTATAGACCTAATTCTTCTTTCTTATAGACCTAATCTGTCTCTTCTTATAGACCTAATCTGTCTTTCTGTCTTTCTTATAGACCTAATCTGTCTTTCTGTCTTTCTTATAGACCTAATTCTGTCTTTCTGTCTTCTCTTATAGACCTAATCTGTCTTTCTGTCTTTCTTATAGACCTAATCTGTCTTTCTGTCTTTCTTATAGACCTAATCTGTCTTTCTTATAGACCTAATGCTTGTCTTTCTTATAGACCTAATCTGTCTTTCTTTATAAGACCTAATCTGTCTTTCTGTCTTTCTTATAGACCTAATCTGTCTTTCTGTCTTTCTTATAGACCTAATCTGTCTTTCTGTCTTTCTTATAGACCTAATCTGTCTTTCTGTCTTTCTTATAGACCTAATCTGTCTTTCTCTGTCTTTCTTATAGACCTAATCTGTCTTTCTGTCTTTCTTACTAGGACCTAATCTGTCTTTCTGTCTTTCTTATAGACCTAATCTGTCTTTCTGTCTTTCTTATAGACCTAATCTGGAAAGTCCTTTTAGCAACTACCCTACTATTGCTATTTCCTGCCTTGATTTGTTTTTATTGTAGTTTTTATTTTATTATCATTACTTTTTGCCTCAGCTTTGAGAAAGCACTGTAAGGAAAAGCGCTATACAAATTAAATGTGTTATTATTATTCTGTAATACAGTGTATAAAGTGTTGAGGATGGTACAATATGAATCTGATTACCTCTGTTTTGGTCCACCTCCAGATGACGCATTCTTACTCATGGGGCTCAACATAGCAGATCTATATCCAGACACTATACGTTTTATAACATACGAGGGCTCCATGACTATCCCGCCCTGCTTCGAGACAGCCACCTGGATCCTCATGAACAAACCTGTGTACGTCACACAGATGCAGGTAACTCACCCTCGATCATAGACTCAATAATAACATTAACTCATGTTAGCCAGAAGTTACTTGATAGTTGGCCGTATTCTTTACCATAAACCTTATCTGTCCAACTTTCTCTCACTCCATCTGTTTAGATGCATTCTCTGCGACTGCTAAGTCAGAATGAGCCATATAAGATATTCCTCAGTATGAGTGACAACACGCGGCCCGCCCAGCCTCTCCTACAGCGCTGTATCCGCACCAACATCAACTTCAGCAAGCAGGGCCGGGACTGCCCCAACAACCGTGCCCTGAGGCCCCAGTATCGAGGTGTGTCTGAACGCATGTGTTTAGGATCTTTATTCAATCAATAAGGTTACTTGAAACTTTCCGGTAAAATTCAGGTATTGGTAAAAACAGACTGTGAGAAAGAAATTTGTCATAGTAATATAAACTGCACATACTGTATTCTGAAACCGGTTTGTGTTTTTAGAAATTCAATATATACACTCAGTGACCAGTTTATTAGGTACACCACCCCATTCACAAAAAATGGTTCGCTCCTACAAACAGTGACATCGAGGCATTCAGTTAATGTTCGATTAAACATTAGAATGGGCAAAACCAGTGACCTAAGCGACTGAGCGTGGTATGATCGTCGGTGCCAGGTGCGCCGGTTACAGTATCTCAGAAACATCCGGCCTCCTGGGCTTTTCACGCATGATAGTGTCTAGGGTTTACCGAGAATGGTGTGACAAACAAAAATATCCAGTCAGCTGCAGTCCTGTGGGCGAAAATAGCTTGTTGATGAGAGAGGTTGAAGGATAATGGCAAGAATCGTGCAAGCTAACAGGCTGGCCACAAATAGGTAAATAACATTGCAGTACAACAGTCGTGTGCAGAAAGGCATTGCAGCAGACAACCACACCGGGTTCCACTCCTATCAGCTAAAAACAAGAAGAAGCGGCTCCAGTGGGCACGCGATCACAAACACTGGACAATTGAGGAGTGGAAAAACATTGCCTGGTCCGACAAATCCCGGTTCCTGTTGTGTCATGCTGATGGCAGAGTCAGGCTTTGGCGTAAGCAGCATGAGTCCATGGCCCCATTCTGCCTGGTGTCAACGATACAGGTTGGTGGCGGTGGTGTATGGTGTGGGGAATGTTTTCCTTGCACACATTAGGTCCCTTGATACCAATTGAGCGACGTTTACATGCCTTGAGGAATTCAGGCTGTTCTGGAGGCAAAGGGGGGTCCGACCCGGTACCAGATGGGTGTACCTAATAAACTATGTTTTCTCAGTCTTCTATAGTTCTGAGATGTCTATAGAGAAATGCCTCRTCCCTCAAAATGAACAGTTTCTTTGTAGGCTCTATGTCTCAAGCATTGCCTTTGTGTTTCCAGTTCAAGCAGTTCATGCTAACCTCCACATCTCTTTGTTCTCTTTCCAGTAAACCAGTGGCTTCTGAAGTAGGAAAAAGATGAACATGCTGTACAATACAACAGGATAAAAACTAAATATGGGATCCTGATTCTCAAGACTTTATTTGAATGTGGAAATACTACATTATCAGCAGAGGCTGTTTTTTGAATATGTTTGAGATTGCAAAGTAAGACAAGTAAAGATTGAAAAGTGTAACTTTTAAGGCTGCACAAATGTAATTCTTTTACAGAGCTTATGGAAATGGGCTGTATAGAAATTCAGCAGGCTCCGCCATTTACTGACCTCTGCAGTGGAGACAATGAGGACCTCTTTTATGACATCATCACCAACATCAKATTCACTTGAGTACCCAAAGATCCCAAAGGACCAACACTTCTTGAAATTAGCTAAATGTAATCACAGATACAACCATAATGTGTTTTGATACCAACAGCATTCCATCAGATCTAACAACAAGCTAAGAATCTGAATATGATAAGAGGGTGCTTCTGGTGATGAAAGCTTCTACATAAACATGTCACAAGCAAAAGGTGTACTGAATAAATGTCACAAATGCAGAAACTTTTCCTGACCATGTGACCTAACCAGGAAAAACTCTGGATCCCAGTAAAACACCAGGGCACGAGATATTCCTGTTCAGGCCACATAGTCAGGAAACACTCCTAGCCATAGACTTGGTAGATCCAGTATTTTATACTGTATTTACTAAACTTTTCAAGCCATTTTGGGCCATTTGCCCTTTCTCTGTTTAATTGTTTACAATTTCATTCACTCTGTTTATTTCAATGATAGCAGCCCAATTAACATGTTTCAGAGAATTATCTAAGATAAAATATCACTTTACATAAGGCCTATATAGTATATGCTGTTTAAGAATTGTATATTGTCTAGCACTGAATAGAGCATGGGACGTGATTTGTCTGCAAATTCTTTAAGCAGTCACAAGGCATTCCTTATCAATTATTTATCCTCATTTTCAATTCAGAGCTGTGTATGGCGTTACAGGCAATGTGGGTTTGTGTGTGTGCGCGCATGTGTACATGACTGTATGTGTGTGTGTGTGTGCGCTCTCTCCTGGGAATTGTATTTCTCATTAAATAGGGTAAATCTCCTCGTTTTGTGGCAACGAAACAAATACAATTGTATTTGTCACATGCGTCAAATACAACAACAGGTCTACAGTGATGCTTACTAATAATCTCTTTCCCACCGATGCAGAGTAAAACAAGAAGATAAAGACACA
Source organism: Salvelinus sp. IW2-2015 (assembly GCF_002910315.2). Classification (NCBI taxonomy): domain Eukaryota; kingdom Metazoa; phylum Chordata; class Actinopteri; order Salmoniformes; family Salmonidae; genus Salvelinus; species Salvelinus sp. IW2-2015. Next base: position 26,632 of record NW_019942783.1, on the reverse strand, counting down.
AGAGAAATAACACACAATAATGAAGCTAAATACAGGAAGTACCAATATACCATATCAATGTGCAGGGGTACGAGGTAGTTGAGGTAAGTATATACAGTGCCCTCAGAAAATATTCACACCCGTTGACAAAGTAAGATTTATATGAATTGAATTGTAATTTTTTGGAAACGATCTAAACAAAATAGTCTAATGTCAAAATGGAAGAAAAAWTTTCATTTTTATTTTTAATTAAATGGAAGATAAAACACAAAGTATTCAACCCCTTGAGTCAATACATGTTAGAATCACCTTTGGCAGCGATTACAGATGTGACTCTTTCTACGTACGTCTCTAAGAGCTTTGCACACCTGGATTGTACAATATTTGCCCTTTATTCTTTTTACAATTCTTCAAGCTCTGGTTATTGGTCTTTGCTAGACAGCCATTTTCAAGTCTTGCCATAGATTTTTTTGGCCAATTTAAGTCAACTTTAACTAGGACACTCATGAACATTCAATGTCGTCTTGGTAAGCAACTCCAGTGTATAACTGGCCTAGTGTTTAGGTTATTGTGCGGCTGAAAGGTGAATATGTCTCCCAGTGTCTGTTGGAAAGCTTAGCTCTATTCCTTTATTTATTTATTTTTTAACTCCTTAGTCCGTGCCAATGACAACCATACCCTCAACATGATGCAGCCAACTTCATGCTTGAAAATACGGAGATTGTTAGTCAGTGATGCTTTCTATTCAGGACAAAAAGTTAATTTCTTTGCCACATTTTTTTGCATTATTACTTTATTGCAAACAGGATGCATGTTTTGGAATATATGTATTCTGTACAGGCTTCCTTCTTTTCACTCTGTCATTTAGGGTAGCATTGAGGAGTAACTACAATATTGTTGATACATCCTCAGTTTTCTCCTATCACAGCCATTAAACTCTGTTTTAAAATCCCCATTGGCCTCATGGTGAATTCCCTGAGCGGTTTCCTTCCTGTCCGGAAACTGAGTTGGGAAGTACGCCAGTATCTTTGTAGTGACTGGGTGTATTAATACACTATCAAAATTGTAATTAATAACTTCACCATGCTCAAAGGGATATTCAATGTGTGCTTTTTTATTTTTTACCCATTTACCAATAGGCACCCTTCTTTGTGAGGTATTGGAAAATACCTTTGTGGTTGAATCTGTGCTTAAAATTCACTGCTTGACTGGGGGACCCAGATAATTGTATGTGTGGGTTACAGAGATGAAGTAGTCATTTAAAAAATCATGTTAAACACTATTATAGCACACCGAGTCCATGCGACTTATTATGTGACTTGTTCAGCACATTTGTACTCCTGAACTTATTTAGGCTAGCCATAACAAAGGGGTTGAATATTTATATTGAAGCGACTTCAGCTTTTCATTTTTTCTTAATTTGTAAAAATGTATAAAAACATAATTCCACTTTGACATTATGGGGTGTTGTGTGTATATCAGTAGGTGTGAATAATTTCTGAATGCACTGTACATGTAGGCAGGGTTAAAGTCACTAGACATCAGGATAGATAATAATAAGAGTAAAAAAAACTAAGTAGCAGCAGCGTATATGATGAGTGTACACTCTTAGAAAAAAGGGTTACAAAGGGGTTATTTGTGGAGGGGTAGGGTTCTACCAAGAACCGTTCTGATCTAAAGAACCCTATTTGTAAGACAAGGGTTCTTTTGTAAGGCAAAGGGTTCTACCTAGAACCTTTAACATCCTGAGAACCGTTTTGGGAAGAAAGGGTTATTTGATGATTCTTTGGAAGACAAGAAGGATTCTTTGGAAGGCAAGAAGGGTTCTACATAAAACCATACATAATATTTCCCAGTTTGTTTTACTGTATTATCTGTGTTTTTGCAGGTACATTGATTGGTTGATTAATTTCATGCTACACAAAGATAAATAACATACAGTTTTCTGAAATAATCCAATCTGTTAGTAATTGGATTTATTGCACCCGTAACTGAGATGGCTGTTCCAGTTTAGATGATTGAGATAGTCTCAGTATTCAATCTTCCATAACCTGACAGTCATTCTGAATGCAGGTTGTGGGTGATTTAACAATTCCACTTGTTGGATATACTAAGTGGCTTGATTCCAATAGGAATTACACATCACTTTGCAAGCCAGCATAATGTGACTTGCAGGCCTGATGTGGCCTGTAACCAGGAGTTTCCTAACACCACTGTTGGGGTATAACTAGGCCCCAAAAGAAAGGCCTTGTGATATGTAATGTATTATCATAGATCATTTGATTTTAAAGGCTAATAAGGTTGGTGGAATTGTTTATAGAGGGTTCTAGGTAGAACCCTGCACGGGTTTCTTTGAAGAACTCTATGGGGACAAACTGAAGAACTCTATATGTTTCTACTTAGCACCTTTTTTTCTGAGTGTATGTGTACATGTGTGAAAGTGTGTGTTTGTGTGTCTTTGTGTGAGAGTGTCAGTGTGAGTGTGTGGATCAAGTCCTGTGAGAGTGCAAAATAGTGCAGTGCAGATAGTCCGGGTAACCATTGGATAGCTATTCAACTGTCTTATTCTTGGGGATACAGTGCCTTCGGAAAGTATTCAGACCCTTTGACTTTTTCCACGTTTTGTTACGTTACAACCTTTACAACCCTCTTTCGGAGCTCCAAGGACAATTCCTTTGACCTCGTGGCTTTGTTTTTGCTCTGACATGCACTGTCAACTGTGGGACATTATATAGACAGGTGTGTGCCTTTCCAAATCATGTCCAGTCAATTGAATTTACCACAGATGGACAACAATCAAGTTGTAGAAACATCTCAAGGATGATCAATGGAAACAGGATGCACCTGAGTTCAATTTCAGTCTCATAGCAAAGGGGCTGAATACTTACGTAAATAAGGTATTTCTGTTTTTTATTTGTAATAAATTAGCAAAAATGTCTAAAAACCTGTTTTCACTTTGTCATTATGTGGTATTGTGTGTAGATTGCTGAGAAAAAAATATTAAATCCATTTCAGAATAAGGCCATAATGTAACAAAATGTGGAAAAAGTCAAGGGGTCTGAATACTTTCCGAAGGCACTGTAGAAGCTGTCTCTGAGCCTGTTGGTCCAAGACCCGATTCTCTGGTACCGCTTGCTGGACGGTAGCAGAGAGACCGTCCATGGTTTGGGTGGCTGAAGTCTGTCTAAACACAATATCATACATGTACTGTTTCTGTATGATAATACCACTATGCCTAAAGATATATATATATATATATATATAATACATACATATATATATACATATAATATATATATATAATATATATATATATATATATATATATATATACATATATATATACATATATATATATACAGTGGGGCAAAAAAGTATTTAGTCAGCTACCAATTGTGCAAGTTCTCCCACTTAAAAAGATGAGAGAGGCCTGTAATTTTCATCATAGGTACACTTCAACTATGACAGACAAAATGGAAAAGAAATCCCAAAAATCACATTGTAGGATTTTTTATGAATTTATTTGCAAATTATGGTGGAAAATAAGTATTTGGTCAATAACAAAAGTTTATCTCAATACTTTGTTATATACCCTTTGTTGGCAATGACAGAGGTCAAACGTTTTCTGTAAGTCTTCACACATGTGCTGGTATTTGGCCATTCCTCCATGCAGTCTCCTCTAGAGCAGTGATGTTTTGGGGCTGTTGCTGGGAAACACGGACTTTCACTCCCTCCAAAGATTTTCTATGGGGTTGAGATCTGGAGACTGGCTAGGTCACTCCAGGACCTTGAAATGCTCTACGAAGCCACTCCTTCGTTGCCCGGGCGGGTGTTTTGGGATCATTGTCATGCTGAAGACCCAGCCACGTTTCATCTTCAATGCCCTTGCTGATTGAAGGAGGTTTTCACTCAAAATCTCACAATACATGCCCCATTCATTCTTTCCTTTACACGGATCAGTCTGTCCTGGTCCCTTTGCAGAAAAAAGCCCCAAAGCATGATGTTTCCACCCCCATGCTTCACAGTAGGTATGGTGTTCTTTGGATGCAACTCAGCATTCTTTGTCCTCCAAACACGACGAGTTGAGTTTTTACCAAAAAGTTATATTTTGGTTTCATCTGACCATATGACATTCTCCCAATCTTCTTCTGGATCATCCAAATGCTCTCTATCAAACTTCAGACGGGCCTGGACATGTACTGGCTTAAGCAGGGGACACATCTGGCACTGCAGGATTTGAGTCCCTGGCGGCGTAGTGTGTTATGGTGGTAGGCTTTGTTACTTTGGTCCCAGCTCTCTGCAGGTCATTCACTAGGTCCCCCGTGTGGTTCTGGATTTTTGCTCACCGTTCTTGTGATCATTTTGACCCCACGGGGTGAGATCTTGCGTGGAGCCCCAGATCGAGGGAGATTATCAGTGGTCTTGTATGTCTTCCATTTCCTAATAATTGCTCCCACAGTTGATTTCTTCAAACCAAGCTGCTTACCTATTGCAGATTCAGTCTTCAGCCTGGTGCAGGTCTACAATTTTGTTTCTGGTGTCTTTGACAGCTCTTTGGTCTTGGCCATAGTGGAGTTTGGAGTGTGACTGTTTGAGGTTGTGGACAGGTATCTTTTACTGATAACAAGTTCAAACAGGTGCCATTAATACAGGTAACGTGTGGAGGACAGAGGAGCCTCTTAAAGAAGAAGTTACAGGTCTGTGAGAGCCAGAAATCTTGCTTGTTGTCAGGTGACCAAATACTTATTTTCCACCATAATTGGCAAATAAATTCATTAAAAATCCTACAATGTGATTTTCTGGATTTTTTTTTCTCCTTTTGTCTGTCATAGTTGAAGTGTACCTATGATGAAAATTACAGGCCTCTCTCATCTTTTTAAGTGGGAGAACTTGCACAATTGGTGGCTGACTAAATACTTTTTTGCCCCACTGTATGTATATATATATATATACTGAACACAAATATAAACACAACATGTAAAGTGTTGGTCCCATGTTTCATGAGCTGAAATAAAAGATCCCAGAAATGTTCTAAACGTACAAAAAGCTTTTTTCTCAAATTTTATGCACAAATGTGTTTACATCCTGTTAGTGAGTTTTTCTCCTTTGCCAATATAATCCATCCACCTGCCAGGTGTGGCATATCAAGAAGCTGATTAAACTGTATGATCATTGCACAGGTTCACCTTGTGCTGGGGACATTAAAAGGCCACTCTAAAATGTGCAATTTTGTCACACAACACAATGCCACAGATGTCTCAAGTTTTGAGGGAGCATGCAATTAGCATGCTGAATGCAGGAATGTCCACCAGAGCTGTTGCCAGAGAATTTAATGTTAATTTCTCTGCCATAAGCAGCCTCCAAAGTTGTTTTAGAGAATTTAGCAATACGTCCAACTAGCCTCACAACCGCAGACCACGTGCAACCACGTCAGCACAGGACCTTCACATCTGGCTTCTTCACATGTGGGATCGTCTGAGACCAGCCACCCGGACAACCCTATGAAACTATGGGTTTGCACAACAGAAGAAGTTCTGCACAAACTGTCCAAAACGGTCTCAAGGAAGCTCATCTGCATGCTCGTACTCACCAGGGTCTTGACCTGACTGCAGTTCAGCGTCGTAACCGACTTCAGAGGGCAAATGCTCACCTTCGATGGCCACTGGCACGCTTGAGGAGTGTGCTCTTCACGGATGAATCCCGGTAGACGGCAGATGAATCCCGGGTAGACGGCAGACACTGTATGGTGTCGTGTGGGCGAGCGCGGATGTCAACATTGTGAACAGAGTGCTCCATGGTGGCGGTGGGATTATGTCCCAGTAGGCATAAACTACGGACAATGAACACAATTCCATTTTATCAATGGCAATTTGAATGCAGAGATATTGTGACGAGATCCTGAGGCCCATTGTCTGCCGCCATCACCTCATGTTTCAGCATGATAACGCACAGCACCATGTCGTAAGGATCTCTACACAATTCCTGGAAGCTGAAAATGTGGCAGTTCTTCCATGGCCTGCATACTCACCAGACATGTCACCCATTGAGCATGTTTGGGATCAACGTGTACGACAGCGTGTTCCAGTTCCCGCCAATATCCAGCAACTTCGCACAGCCATTGAAGAGGAGTGGGATAACATTCCACAGGCCACAATCAACAGCTTGATCAACTCTATGTGAAGGAGATGTGTCGCACTGCATTTATTTTGTATTTATTTAACCAGGCAAGTCAGTTAAGAACAAATTCTTATTTACAATGACGGCCTACCCCAGCCAAACCCGGACGACGCTGGGCCAACTGTGCACCGCCCTATGGAACTCCCAATCACGGCCAATTGTGATACAGCTTGGAATCGAACCAGGGTCTGTAGTGACACCTATAGCACTGAGATGCAGTGCCTTAGACCACTGTGCCACTCGGGAGCCGAGGCAAGTGGTGGTCACACCAGATACTGACTGGTTTTCTGATCCATGACCCTACTTTTTTAAAAGATATCTTTGATTAACAAGTATATCTGTATTCCCAGTCATGTGAAATCCATAGATTAAGGCCTAATAAATGTATTTCAATTGACTGATTTCCTTAAATGAACTGTAACTCAGTAAAATATTTGAAATTGTTGCATGTTGCGTTTATATTTTTGTTCAGTGTATATGTTCTCTCTCAAAGAGAAATCTTATAAGCATTCATCAGATGTATTCTCTGCAGGAGCCCCAGCCTTGGTCAGCTAGCGTTACCTAGCAACCTATTTTACTACACCATCTGTGCCCCCGGAAATGAATATTCATTATTCTTCAATATGCATGTCTGTGTGCAGGTGATTGGTGTTCACAGTTACTATGGCATTCCTCAGACAACAGAGATATTCATCTCAGACAGAGATATTCATCATTCATATTTATGTTCAAGTCATATCTTGTCGCTATCTTTGGACCATATTAGTTCTATGCACTGCAAGTAGGCCTACATTTTAGGTATCATGTCCTCGTCATGAAGCTATGTTTTAATGACTTGACAATCCTGAAGGATATTGGTGGTTTCATGATTGACTGAAAATAAATGATGCAGCTGCTGGCTTGAAAAATAAGCACAGAATCATTGAAAAAAGTGTTGCATTCTGCTCTCTGCGATGTTACTTGGGGGACGTTTCCATTTGGAGCAGTTTGTAAAAGTACAGACAGAGCAAGAACAGCACATTCTCTCAATGCAGTCTAGCCAGAATGGAGAAGTGGGAGTGGGAAGGACACTCCATATTGGATATACATTTTTCAACATCTGACAGCATCCATCTGTCTCTGTTGTCAACCATGTCAAGTGGAGACAAATCCCAGTTCACCCTCTTCCACAGACTCATCACGCACACAAGTGGCACCATTCAAACCTTGAGCAGAAACAGAATATAGCACTCATACATATTACATCTTCATTAAGCTCACAGGACAGTAAGAATGTAAAAAGACATAAGTAAACACTCATGGGGACATTTTGCGCCTTGGTGTTGGGCAACATACACACAAGAGGTTTAGCCTAGATGTCTGGTATTCAGGAGAAAAGTTCCCCTTCATTATTAGGGCTTACCTCACAGTCCTGTCTGCTTCTTTCTGGGGATGCACTCTAGCAGCAATCCTTTGAATAAAACGGAGAAGACTAATACATATCCAGGTCACTCACAGCAACATGGAAGCTCTGGGGACATACTACCACACATCTCGCCCTCAATCTGGTCAAGAAGTGGTGGTGTTATACAAGTGAACTGAAACTGTACTTTACTAAGTTACAGGGCTTTATAAAGGCTAAATAACTAAAATGGAGCTTGAATCTCAAACATACCCTTTTTATGTGTTATGTGTGCACAGAAGTGTAAGAAAGACAAGAGCTGAAACATCTTGAGGAGGGGAGGACAATCGGGATCAGGTATCTGTCTGCTTAAACTTCAACAATAACGGTACGGGATGGAGAGCTGGCCCAAGATCAGTTTTGTTTTATCTTTGCTCAAGCCATGACCAAGGGGTGCAGCCATGCAATACCTAAACGCAGTCTGCATAAAATCAGTGGCGGTGTTCTGCAGCCACCTAGCGGTAAGCAAAGACAAAGCATATTAACTCACTGGGTGCAAATAAGCGGTTCCTCTCCGAAACAGTAGACGGCGTGTTCTACGAAATCGTGTTTTGATCCGCAGTTATTTACCAGCGAAAAAAATAACAGACGCGATTTTGAAGGAACAAAGAAAGGAGGTCGGTGTGAGTTCATTTTCAAGTGTATATTCTTTCGATAGTTTTGCATTTTACTTTTTGAAAAGGTCAGATGGAGATCATTTCACAACTGAATAGAATTGTATTTACATTCAAACTAAATAAAATCAGCATTTACTTGCAAGCAAGGCTTAGCTAACGTTCGCTAGCTAACTGCTTTAGCGCCCATGAACGATATCTCCTGACCAGGGGAGGTTTTGTTAAGAGCCCCGACGCCTGCTCTGAACATTAACACGCATCGCTTGCGATACGTTTTTGGAAACTTAAGGAACGTATCATATCAGCGAGAAGTAATTGAAAGAACTAAAGGTTAAATTACTACACATTTTTTTTAGAGAGTTGGTGTTCCCACAAGGCCATATCTAGCTCTTGTTTACGGAAGCCAGACAGAAAACATAGGCGACCACCTGTGCTAATGAGCTATCTAGCTTGCTTCGAACACCTGGCTGTGTATGCAACAGTGGGGAGGAAGTGTAGTTCTTCAACTGGAGAAACACAACTTCTGTGCAATACTCTAAGTGTTTAATTTGTATTTGTATAGTTTATTTCTCACTGATATGAACGGTAAGGGGTATATCAACATATGTTTAGAAAATTGGTTTGAAGGAGTGGCTATTGACTTTATCTGAAAGTTAAAACACAGCGTCGGAATTGTAATTAACATGGAACCAAATGTGGGCGAATGTAACCGCTGAAAACCTTTCATATGGAAAAGGCTTTAAACTTCTCGACATTTTCCAACCATTGCGTCATCACATTAGCATTGTCGGCTAGATTCTCACACACTGGTATCTTGTATTTGCATCTGTCTCAAGTCAATTACTAATTGCAATTGGTTAGTAAATCAATCTAAGTGTTAAACGCCTGACGAAATTGACATAAACAAAATAAGTTTGATAGGCCGGTTTCAACCAACGTGGGGTCTACCGCCTCCTCCCATTTGCTAGAGGCTCTGCGTTTATGACTAGCTAAACTATACTTTATTAATTTATGAAAGTAAAGATGTTGCTAGGGTTCTGGAGAACGTTTATGTATGCGCGTATGTATACGCGTTTATGTATGCGTTTTTTTTGCATTTTCTATACCGCCAAACTAGGTCCGGTCCATGAGTTTGAGTCGGATCTGCCAGCGTGGACGAGAGCTAGTCTGTCAGTATAGAACGTGCTTTAAATTAGTTTATTTCGTATTTTATGGAAATTACACCATGTTTTGTATGCAGCCTACTGGTTACATTGAATTAATGAGCCAACAACAGTGTGAATCCTACTGTCTTGTTTCCCAGATGCCATAATCTTTCAATGTCTTGCACTGGGCAGCACTAGCCATTTTTGGCATTGTTATTATTATTATTTTCCTATAACAAGCTCAATGTTTTTATTACAGCACCAATGACGAGAATAGCTTGAAATCCACAATCCCTCAGCCAAGATGTCAAGTAAGTAGATATTTACAGTTGAAGTCGGAAGTTTACATACACCTTAGCCAAATACATTTATACTCAGTTTTTCACAATTTATGACATTTAATCCTAGTAAAAATTCCCTGTTTTAGGTCAGTTAGGATCACCACTTTATTTTAATGTGAAATGTCAGAATAATAGTGATTTATTTAAGCTTTTATTTCTTTCATCACATTCCTAGTGGATCAGAAGTTTACACACACTCAATTAGTATTTGGTAACATTGTCTTTAAATTGTTTAACTTGGGTCAAATGTTTTGGGAAGCCTTCCACAAGCTTCCCACAATAAATTGGGTGAATTTTGGCCCATTCCTCCTGACAGAGCTGGTGTAACTGAGTCAGGTTTGTAGGCCTCCTTGCTCGCACACACTTTTTCAGTTCTGTCCACAAATTTTCTATGGGATTGAGGTCAGGGCTTTGTGATGGCCATTCCAGTACTTTGACTTTGTCCTTAAGCCATTTTGCCAAAACTTTGGAATTATTCTTGGGGTCATTGTCCATTTGGAAGACCCATTTGCGACCAAGCTTTAACTTCCTGACTGATGTCTTTAGCTGTTGCTTCAATATATCCACATAATTTTCCTCCCTCATGATGACATCTCTTTTGTAAAGTGCACCAACCCTCCTGCAGCAAAGCACCCCCACAACATGATGCTGCCACCCCAGTGCTTCAGGGTTGGGATGGTGTTCTTTGGCTTGCAAGCATCCCCCTTTTTCCTCCAAACATAACGATGGTCATTATGGCCAAACAGTTCTATTTTTGTTTCATCAGACCAGAGGACATTTCTCCAAAAGGTACTATCTTTGTCCCCATGTGCAGTTGCAAACCGTAGTCTGGCTTCTTTATGCCAGTTTTGGAGCAGTGGCTTCTTCCTTGCTGAGCGGCCTTTCAGGTTATGTCGATATAGGACTCGTTTTACTGTGGATATAGATACTTTTGTACCTGTTTCCTCCATCTTCACAAGGTCCTTTGCTGTTGTTCGGGGATTGATTTGCACTTTTCACACCAAAGTACGTTCATCTCTAGGAGACAAAACGCGTCTCCTTCCTGAGCGGTATGACGGCTGCGTGGTCCCATGGTGTTTATACTTGCGTACTATTGTTTGTACAGATGAACGTGGTACCTTCAGGCGTTTGGAAATTGCTCCCAGGGATGAACCAGACTTGTGAAGGTTTACAATTTTTTCTGAGGTCTTGGCTGATTGCTTTTGATTTTCCCGTGATGTCAAGCAAAGAGGCATTGAGTTTGAAGGTAGGCCTTTAAATACATCCACAGGTACACCTCCAATTGACTCAAATGATGTCAACTAGCCTATCAGAAGCTTCTAAAGCCATGACATAATTTTCTGGAATTTTCCAAGCTGTTTAAAGGCACAGTCAACTTACTGTATGTTAACTTCTGACCCACTGGAATTGTGAAATAGTCTGTCTGTAAACAATTGCTGGACAAATTACTTGTGTCATGCACAAAGTAGATGTCCTAACCGACTTGCAAAAACTATTGTTTGCAAACAAGAAATTTGTGGAGTGGTTGAAAAACTAGTTTTAATGACTCCAACCTAAGTGTATGTAAACTTCCGACTTCAACTGTGTGTCAATTTGTTTTGAATTGGAGTGGCAGGTAGCCTAGCGGTTTAGGGCGTTGGGCCATTAAAGTCTCTGTTTAAAATACCTGTGCCGACTAGGTGAAAAATATGTCTGTGCCCTTAAGCAAGGCACTTAACCCTAATGCTCCTGTAAGTCGCTCTAGTTAAGAATAAGAACGTCTGCTAAATGACAACCCCAAAAAATGAAAGGGGTCCAAATGAAAATACTGCACGGATTCACCTCAAGCGTACAAATAGACTAAAAAGCGACATGGGTTGAGAATTTTCACCAGTTTAAAGAAATCTGTGACCTGTATTGTAAAAACTGTTATTAGTGAGTACATGGGACCAATATAACTGACACGTAGGTTTAGATACAGGTTAAACGCTAACTGCATTATAGAGCTTAATTGATACAGGGAGTCTAATTTACTCTTTTTGTTTTGTATGTCTAAACTTTGTCTTCACATTTATTTTACACAGAAAGGCCATCATATGCACCTCCCCCCACCCCAGCCCCCACAACTGTAAGTATCACACACCATCTAACACCAGTCCTCCCATTTTCTTCCAATGCCAGGGGAGTGGGTCTTCTATACAGTCAACAGGAGCTCAGTAATGTACTGTTGGGCTGCAGGACCGCACAGACATATTAGCTCGGGATGTTCTGTCAATACATTTGCAAGTATGTGGCGCACAGACAAACATTTTCCCTTCATCTAAATCACATGCTGCTATACATTTTGAACATAAATAGATGGAAGTAGAACTGGCCAGTTACCAGCTGTTTACCTCCCCCTTTGCTATCTTTTTATTTTGTGATCCTCCTATGACAGAAACAAGCCAATGACTATGCACTGCTTTTTTTTCTCAAAATGGCTGCTTTCGCATGACTATGCTATGCAAATCATTACCCCCAAAACTCTCCTTTTCATTTTTTTTGGTCCCTCCCCCTTGTTTGTGTCATTTCTCATTTGTGTTTTGTCTCATTTGTCTCCATCAGCAAGTGCCCAACACCCCTGGGTTTGTGGGGTACAA